>NW_007726188.1:0-57268 GCF_000696425.1 Galeopterus variegatus | reverse complement strand
TGCCCGTTGGGCCACGTGAAATGGCGGCGGCGAGCTTGCAGCTCGCACGCAACATGGCTGCTGCCCTGCCCCCGCCAAGAAACAGACATTAGATATGGGAAAATCCCTTATGGCGAAAATGCACCGTAATATGGCCCAACAATGGAACTGGTTAATAAACTCAGTTCTAGAACCCCCGACAACATAATCATTATGTGGGAGAAACTGTTTCCCAAAGGAGCTGTGCTTGGTACCTTGTATAGAGACCCCATGTGCCTCATCTTTCCACAGCAAACAATAGAGGTGTTTTCTGGTTATTTCTGAAAAGTAAGCAAATTATGGGAAATGTGCTTATTTATTATAGGAAGTCAATTTGTTAGCAACAAAAACAGCTAATGGATTCAGAAATAAACTTGAAAGGTGGGGAATGTAATTATTTGAGTGTTTTGCTTTTTACTTCAAGGGATGTGTAAGGAGGATGTTTGCTGTCTCTCTTTGCATGGGAAGATGGAGTTGGGGCATGGCTGTCAGCAGAGAATGGGTTTCTCCAGTCATGAGGATGGTTTGCATTGAGCCAAATGATGCATTATCACCTCAGTCCTTTAGTTCAGCAGGAAAAGATGGGCAACCAGGGCTAGAGGGAAATTTGTGGCCATACCACAGGTGAACCCAGAATCCCATTGGAGGACTGGAAATGCTGATCTTGGTCTCTGCCCTGATGAATCAAAACAGATGCTAGTGTTCTTCCTGTGAAAAAGTTTGGTGTTAAAACGGAATTTGCATTTGTTTTACAACTAAGTGATTATAATGAACCTGTGGTTAAAATCATGCCCCTAGAGGGTATTTTACTGTAATTTTATTTGAAAATTGGCCCTGAGAAAGTATTGGTTAGGCTTTTTGACGATATATCTATTCATTCCTGGCCAACTGGAGCAGGAAACTCTGAAAACAGCATGATGAGAAATGCCTTTCAAATCAGAGCTCCATTTTCTCAAACTATATCATTAAGGAATGGCCAGTCTATGGTCATTCATCCTTCAAGAGGAGAAAGTTATATCTGCTTTGTCCCTGAGTGGCTAAGATGAATGGCAGTGAGAGGAGTGAATTTTCTTTCTTCCAGAATGGGTTGACTGAGTTAGCTGCCTTTGGCTGCAGAATAAGAAAAGCTGGCAAAATCCTCCAAATAGAGGATTCCTGGCAGACATGGGATGTGTGCAGGGTATCTAAAGCTATAAAGTCCAGTAAATATTTTTTGGTGTCTGGATTCAAAGTCTCAGGATCTAGCTTGAATTGGGTTTCAGTCCCTCTAGAAGTAAATTCCACCCTGATAAATGGAAATAGATTACTTTCTACACAATGTCTTTCCGTTCAGTTGTAAAGGAGAGCGTTTTGAGGAGGCTTCATTTAATAATACCTTATCAGACAGCTTTCAGGAACCTGCAGTGTCTAATATGTCTGTTGCCATGGTAACAGCTGCTTGCTTATGCTCTGCATCTCATATCTATGTCTTCCATGGACCCCCTTCTTTTTACTGATGAGGGGGCTTGAAAAATATTCTCCTCTGGGAATAATTGCAGCGCTGGCCCTCCACTGTGGAAACTGCACCCACAGCACTGTATTCTGCTTGGCCTACTGGAAACAGAGCTCCAAATGGTGTCTTCGTATCTGTCACATGAAAGAAGGAAATCTAGAAAGCTTAAGGGAGAGAGACAAGTGCCCCTGTGCACCTGGCGGAGGCCCACCCCTAATGTCAGTTTCACATAACTAAGTCTCATATACAGAGAAGCTTGAGGTTTCACATTGGTGGAGGGGATGTAGGAGCTGCTGCTCTGTGCCTTTATTTTCCCAATCTTTCGGGGAATGAGGGTTGAGGGTGGGGGCCCATGTTTCTGGCCCCTGAATGAGAATGGGAAAGACCACCAACCATGCATTTTCAATACTCTTAAATTATTCTAATTGATCACTGTCTTTCTAAGTGACAGGACACACCACTGGGATCCTGGAGCACTAATACAGGGAAATTTTCTTTGTTCCTTAATCACTTAACAAAATATGGCTTCACAATGAAGATGGAGATTGGCTTCTGAGCAACCCAGGAATACCTTTTTCTCCAGCCCTTCATCTTTCTCTTCCCTTTGGTAGTTCTTAATTATTCTGTATTTTTTGTACACACACATATTTCCCTTTCATGCTTCTGGCCCCTACACTGCCTGCAGTTTTCTCTGTATCATTCTTTTGGGTGCAGAAGTTTGTCCCCTGTGATTTTTCAGCAAGTGTCTGTGACTCTCTGTGCTCCGTGTGCGTCTGTGAGTCTCTGGGACAGGCTAGCCATCTGGTCCCCCACACTGGGGCTCTTGAGGGGCCACTGGCCTGAGGGCTGTCACACCCACCTGGGTACCAGCTCTCTCACGTTGTCTCCATCTCACAGGAAGGTAATGAAAATAATCGGGCTTCATTAATTCCAAGCCCTGTGAGATGATAGCCATTTGGAGCCTGTTTGCCAATTAGATGGTCTAAATTAGAAGTGACCTTGGTATACTGCCACTGCTTGCCTCTCTGAGTCTAATGAAGCTTTTCTCTCCAATTCATTCTCTTTCTCAGCTCTCTTCTCCTCCTCCCTGCCCCCCTGCATTCCTGTTTAGCTGCTCATGTGTTTCCTGTTCTCCCACCCACCTTCTTTTTCGATCTTCTTAGTCTCAGTTTTTAAAATCTGGTTCTGGGCTATGTTTGTTTCTGGCCCACAAGAATGTTAACATGGCCCTGCAGTTTTTTCTTGTGAGTTTTATTTATTAAAAAGAAAAATTGAATAAACCACCACATAGAAGCCATTTTAGGAAGGAAACGAGATAGAGAGAAGCTAGGCCCACTAGACCCCATAGTCTTGTGCCCTGCCTGGCACATTTAGAAGGCAGTAAGGGAAGGAGGGAAAAACCAAATTAACAAAAACCACCTCTGATGCTCTGCTGCCAAGAGGTGCCCAAGAGATTTCCTGTTTTCTTGGCTGTAGATGAGCAGAAACCAGTGCATGGGTCCCAGCGGCTGTCTAGGTACAGGGGAGGAAATAAAAGCAACTGGAGTCTCACTGGAGCAGTCGGCTTTAGATATTCCACTAGCTAGACTGCTCAGTCCTGAAAGCAGTTTCGTTTTAACTTCTTGCTTAAATTTTGGGGACAGACCAGTACCCCATTTACAAGGATATGGAGACTGGCTAGGTTTGTGCCAGGGAGGTCTGTGCCTGAAGTTACCCTCTTTTCCCCTCTATCTGAGATTATTCACTCTATTGATTTTCACTGAAAGACAAAGTATTTGAGGCTTCCTCAGGAGTCTAGGTCTCGGCAAATCTAAGCTTTCACTTGGAATAGTGGTCCTTTTAGAAAGAAGCCCTACTTATGTGAGCAGTGCCAGTGCTGTAGAATAAGGGTCTCAGAGAAACCGGGATCAACACTTTTTCTAAGAAAATGTCTGTTTTCCAGCACATGGAGTGTGTTGGTTGCATTGCTCTAACCTAGGCCAGCCTGTACAAGGGTAGCCCTCAGAGGTGAATTTGCATGAACAGTTCCATGAGAACTTAGCAAAGTGAAAGCTTTCTGCCCAGGGTGTTGTATTTGGCCATTCCACATCTGTGACCTGCAGTGGGCTGGTGTTGCTTATAACTCCACCTTCTACCAAGAAGGAATAAAAATCACCACCCCCTTCCAAATGTCATAGTGGGGACCAGACCCACAACTAAGATTCTGGGCTCTATAAAGTGTATCCTTGGGACTTAAGGGTTCACTCACCTCATAGACTCTTGAAAGGTATTAAATCATAATGCAAAATAATGAACCAAATGAGGAGGCTGGAGCTAGGTATTGAGGAACCTATCTCACCTCTCCTAGTAGATCAAGGGCAATTCACTTTGGTCTGTGGATTTCCCTCTGGGGACCCTGTGAGTTCCTGAAATCATCTGCAATATTCTGTTTGTGAAAGTATTTTTCTAGAAGTCTGCACTTTTTGTCAGATTTTGTAAGGGGTTTATGATCTCTAAAAGGTTAATTATTCTGGATTGTGAACTTCTTGGGAATAGGGACCTAGTCTTTCTCTCCATATCTCATAAGCACATAGCACAGGGACCCTGTACAATGTTTAATAAATAGTGGACAAATGACTGGATAAACAGAGTCACTTGAGGTCATTCCTTCTCGATAACTGAGTTGGTTTAGAATTGCTTAAGCCTAAGGATTTTTAGATCAAGGGGGAACTCTTCTATTTCTGCTGTTACATACATATTGTTATGTATGAAAACTGCTCAAACTGGAAGATGTAGAACTCCACATTTATCCTATTATGCATGAGACCCTGTTTACTTGTTAGGAAGATGTTAGAGGCACTGTTTGTTTCCAAACTTCGAGCATCTCCGCTCAGCTGATGGTTTCTTCTTATGTTCCCATCAACTCTGCATACTCTGACAGGAACTTAGTTGGCTTAGCTCAGAAGGGATGGAAGGAAAACGTGGTGTCTAGAAGATTATCATGTAACTCTCTTTGCATGGCCAAGGCCAATCTTGAGAGACCCAAATACTGAAGAAGTAATGGCTCTAACCAATTGAATTTTTGTAACCAGAAAAACTTTGTTTTACCTTTTGTCAAAAGTCTATTTTAACATTCTCAGATCCGTTAGTGAATAGAGTGTTAATATATTCAGTGTTTATGGATGAACAGATTATTAGAAGAATCAGTCTATGTGGATGTGCAGTCAGTGTAGGTGTATGGGCTGATTGTGTACTGTTATATGGTCAAAACTCAGAACTTTTGTTGTTTAGCTTTTGCTGAGAGTGTGGGTGAGGTAGGAGGGTGGGCAGATGGAGAGAGGAAGGGAGGAAGAGGAGAGAGAGACAGCACGTGATGGCTGTCCAGGGGAGTTGATTGTGGGATCCAGTTATTTGAGAGCCTCTGAAGTTTTGGCACACAGGATGGGCCTGGTTATACTGTGATGGGGTTTAGTCCTCTCGTAAACCTGAGTGCTTCAGTGCTGCTAGCCACAGCGAAGGCCTTTACAGAACTGTAGTCAGCATGGTTGAGTGTGTGACTTTCCCACTTTCACTTGCCCATCAGAGACTGACACTGGGACAGTCTGAATTCCATGCAGCCAGATATGATTGGAAACCAAAGGGGGTGTCAAGGCAAGTGTTGAAGGAACTCTGCCTTGAGATACTTCTCTTTTTCCTCAGTGAGCAGAAGGACTCCTCAGTTGAGCTCTTTTGGCAGGATAATGCTTATAGCTCTTCAAGAAAAAGCATGCAAACTTCGAGTGAAAAACTTTGGAAGCTGGTGGGAGAGGGAGGAATGGACACAGGCATGGGATCATTAGTGTCTGAGAAGTGACACAGGGCCCTCCGGCCTCCTGCTCAGCCTAGCAGCTTCCATTCCCAACCTCTATTCATACACATGCACACATAGGACCCCACCAGAATTTCTGGATCCTAAGGATTCACTTTAGGGACCTTCGTCTTTGCCTCTGGAATTTCTTGCCTGTTGAAATTTCATATACCAAGCCATTTTTTTTGTTTTTTCACCCAGGGAGAGGTTGGGTATGCTGTTGATGAGAAGATGCAGGTAGATAAAAGTAGTTACTTAAACACATATGGGGTGAGACTTACAGGTTTGGAGACCCAGATTAAGATGCAGAGGAGCATGTGAGGTTGATGATTATATTTCGGGGAGAGTTAATTGATGGAAGGTGAAGGCAGACAAAGAACCGCTGCTTACTGCCTTCTTGAATCCCAATCAGGAATTATGATTAAAGTCGCAGCGAGACAACAGAGGGCTGATGAATTGGTGTCTTTTTTTTTTTTTTTTTCCTTTTTTGCCGTCATTCACACTTGATTGACTTCAACCTTTCAAGTGCAAAAGTCTCTCTTTTCCATTATTATTCATAGCCATCTGAGTTTTTCTAATTAAAGTGTATGAAAACAATTACTGATCCGTCGTACTGAGTCTGTTAGAGGGGATGTCTGCCTTACTGTAATGCGTATAAAAAGCCCACAGTTTTCTATAATGATGTGCAGCTGAGGTGTTAGATAATTTTATTCTTTTTTACTCTGTAGGGCTTTTTTTTTTTTATTTCTCGTGATTCATTTTTCATAATTCCTAAAGATCCCAGGAAAGGACTGATCCTGCAGCTACAACCGAGAAAGGAGGTGGGGGGGAGTCTTTTTTCCTTTCCCTTTCTCCCCTTCTTACCCCCAACCTCGTGCTCCCCCTCGGCTGAGGACTATAAATTAATCGGTGACCTTTCACTTCTTGGATTCCCGCTGGACTCCCCAATCACACTGGTCAGAAATGCTTTCTATTAAAAAGGAAATAGATGGAATGAGTTTGGCAATCTCCACTCCGTTCCTGACGATTCATCAACAGCCAGCCTTAACCAGCTGCCGACGAGCTATGTGTGAGGTGCAGATGTTTGTGAGAGCAGCAGTGCTAAATCACACACATTCACCTGCCATGCACCTGCTCTTCTTAAACATGGGCTTTCTCCAAACCCTTCTCTGTAGTGCCTGTTGCTTAATTTTTGCACCTATTGGCATCTGGATTGCTGAAATTACTCTAATTCCCCTAAATGTGATGGGGAGTTATCTTTTTTGGTGTCGATGGGGGCAGTTATCTGGGTTTCCTCTAGTTGTTGAGCCAATTGCTGATAATTCTAGTGAACATGTCAGCAGCTATTTTGAGCAAGGCCGGGATCTTCAAACATTAAAAATAAATAGTAATTAATTTAAAACATAAGCTAATTTTGAACAGAAGTCTAGGTGGTCCAGTCTTGGCAACAGAAAGTGAAGATATTGGTGTTTGTTGGGAAAATAATACCTACAAGTGGGGCTGGGTGCCGTGTAAAAAGGTTAGTGGTGACTGCAGATTCTGTTCCTGTAATGTCTAAGTCAGTCCATTTCTTGGGCTGTCATCAAATGGGAGACAATTTGTAATTCAATTGGAAATATCACTGCCACCTAATCTTCCTACCCCAAAGCAGGCAAAGGGATATTGCTTCTTTTTAAACAAAGAACCTTTCATCCTTACATTGGATATTGAGGGCTGCTTATCACATTAACATAGGGCACATGATAACTTGTTTGGACAAGCTTCTGGCCATATGGCAAGGAGGCCTAGAGAAATGTCTGAGGATCTGACCTAAAATTGTTGCTATTTGGATTCAGACTAATTCTGAATTGCTATATTAGGGAACAATAGGCATGGGCAAGGTGGGGGTACCCTGTTGCAGAATGCTGTGCAGGCCACCCTTTATTGCTGGGACACTGGCCAAAGGTTCCCCCTGATGTTTTATACCTTGGACAAAGACTGCAGAAGAAATTCTGACTTAAGTGAGTCACAAGAAATGCTTGTTTGCACTTGATATCAGCTTGTAAAGGGTTACAAAATGTTGTTTCCTGGAAAATCTGCCAGCGTGTCTGCGTGTCCTTAGCCGTCCCTTTGTTCTCTTCTCTACTTCTTACCCTTTCCTTCACTCTTACTCCCCTCCTCTTCTTGCCTGAATACATTTTGAAAACAGTACTACAATGCTCCCTGCTTCAAGATTACAGTGTACTTTACTAGGTATGATTTAATTAGGGCCCTTATTATGTTTTCAGCAGCTTAAGGTGGGCCTTTCAACTTATCTACCTAATTGGTTGCACAAGAAGTTTCACAGCCCATGACAAAACATTGTCAGTGATCAAAGTCAAAATTCTGCATAAAGGAAAAATATTAATAACAAGATTATTCTTCAAGTGTGCACTGCTAATTATGTCCAGAATGTAACCGTAGAAACACTTTTGACTGATGTGAGCTTTGTCTAATAAACATGAATCTTCAGTGAGCTATGAAAAGTGACACCTTCAGCTTTCCACTGGTGAAGGCTAATTTTGCTTATTAAATAATTTTTAAACATTTCCTATTCTGTGTCTCTTTCCTCTCCATTTGACTCTCCTTGCTTCTCTGCCTCCCGCTCCTCAGGTGACCACCCCTGAGATGGTGATGCCCAGCAGCATGTTCCTCCCTGCAGCTGTTCCAGATCGAGAAGGGAATTCCAATTTGGAAGAGGCAGGAAAGCAGCCTGGTTAGTATCATTATTCTTGGCCCCTAAGAATTGAAAAATAGATGAAATCTTGGGCCAAAATTTTCATGGGACAAGGCTTCCCAGAATTCTTTACAGTACTCCTAAGCTGAATGTCACTACCAGGAGATGAGGGACACTGTCATCAGCTGCTTTATACTCTGGTTCTTGGCATGTATTTGTATATGAAAATCAGTTTGAGAACCAGTGGAATTTTGGTATGGACACAGTCCCCTTAGACTATATATTTAGGGAGTGAATAAGAAGAGACTCAGTAGCTTCTAGACTTACTGTCCTATGCCATTAAACACTGCATCTCTGAGGACTTAATTATTAGGGACTCATGGAACATGTGGGTTGATTTTGGGGGCACTGGATTAGTTGTCTTTCTAGGAGCTGCCTCTGCACAGAGTTCTTCTCTTAGTCTTCTGGGATTGCCTTAGTATAGAGGTACTTTTGGGCAGAACATTGTTGTAGACATGTGTGCTGTGGTTGTGGGTGCCGCACAGTGGCTCCTACCTAGATGGTTCATTAGACCTCAGCTTGTGAGGCTGTCCTACATCTTTCACCTCTTATAAGCACCTAAGATTAAGTTGGGAAGAGTTCAACCACACTAATGCCCTTGTCATTTTCCATGTGAGGCAGTGGACAGATGATCTGAAAGAGAGTCAGAGTATTTATGGATGTGAAGATCTCATTGTAGAAAAAAAATGTAATGTGTTTTAATAATTGGCCACTTGAATGTTCATTGCTTATTGTGTAGAGATGACAGTCAAAAGTCACATTGTAATAAGAAATTAAATACGTAAAGAAAATTCCAGAATTTCTTATATTACAATGGACAGCAAGCAGTTCTCATAAATGTCCCACAACTTAGGATAGCATTAATTCGCATATTCTACAATTTAGATCCACTGTGCTAAATTCTTATTACATAAAAGGGAATCCAGTCTAAGATCAGTAACCTTCAAACCAGTTCTTGAGAAATTGAAGATTCGGAGTCAAGCAATTAAATACTATTTAAAAGACTGTTGGGTCTGTGATACAGCATGGCCTGTTACAAATTGAAATTTTTTATTTCCTTTTACTCATCTCTGTTCATGTGCATCCTGTTTATAATATGTACTCTATTGGGAAGAAAGAAAGCAGGGGGCTGGGCAGAGAGGCTCTGTCATTCAGGTCAGGCATTTCCCTCATCATCAGGTTCTGTGTTCGTGACACCTGGCCAGGTTAGACCACTCTGGGTGCCATCCTTGAAACAAAGCCTTCTTTATCTTTGGGCTTGATGTCCTTCGTTTTGTTTTGTTTTTACAGAAACCTCAGAGGATCTGGGAAAGAACATCTTGCCATCTGCGAGCACAGAGCATAGTGGAGATTTGAAACCCTCTCTTGCTGAACCGGGCTCTGTGAGAGAAGACTCAGGCTTTCTCTGCTGGAAGAAGGGCTGCAACCAGATTTTCAAAACTTCTGCTGCCCTTCAGACGCACTTCAACGAGGTGCATGCCAAGAGGCCTCAGCTGCCCGTGTCGGATCGCCACGTGTACAAGTACCGCTGTAATCAGTGCAGCTTGGCTTTCAAGACCATTGAAAAGTTGCAGCTCCATTCTCAGTACCACGTGATCAGAGCTGCCACCATGTGCTGTCTTTGTCAGCGCAGCTTCCGAACTTTCCAGGCTCTGAAAAAACACCTCGAGACAAGCCACCTGGAGTTGAGTGAGGCCGACATCCAGCAGCTTTATGGTGGCCTTCTGGCCAATGGGGACCTCCTGGCAATGGGAGACCCCACCCTGGCTGAGGACCACACCATAATCGTAGAGGAAGACAAGGAGGAAGAGAGTGACTTGGAAGATAAACAGAGTCCAACAGGCAGTGACTCTGGGTCAGTACAAGAGGACTCGGGCTCAGAGCCAAAGAGAGCTCTACCTTTCAGAAAAGGCCCCAATTTTACCATGGAAAAATTTCTAGACCCTTCTCGCCCTTACAAGTGTACCGTCTGCAAGGAATCTTTCACTCAAAAGAATATCCTGCTAGTGCACTACAATTCTGTCTCCCACCTGCATAAGTTGAAGAGAGCCCTTCAGGAATCGGCAACTGGTCAGCCAGAACCCACCAGCAGCCCAGACAACAAACCTTTTAAGTGTAACACTTGTAATGTGGCCTATAGCCAGAGTTCCACTCTGGAGATCCACATGAGGTCTGTGCTGCATCAAACCAAGGCCCGGGCAGCCAAGCTGGAGGCTGCAAGTGGCAGTGGCAATGGGACTGGAAACAGCAGCAGTGTCTCCCAGAGTTCCTCTACACCAAGTCCTGTGAGCACCAGTGGCAGTAACACTTTTACCACCACCAATCCAAGCAGTGCCAGCATCACTCCGAGCTCCAACTTGCTGAGCCAAGTGCCCAGTGAAAGTGTGGGAATGCCACCCCTGGGGAATCCCATCAGTGCTAACATTGCTTCTCCTTCAGAGCCCAAGGAGGCCAATCGGAAGAAGCTGGCAGATATGATTACATCCAGGCAGCAGCAGCAGCAGCAACAGCAGCAGCAGCAGCAGCAGCAGCAGCAGCAACAGCAACAAGCTCAGACACTGGCCCAGGCCCAGGCTCAAGTTCAAGCTCACTTGCAGCAGGAGCTGCAGCAGCAGGCTGCCCTGATCCAGTCTCAGCTGTTTAACCCCACGCTCCTCCCTCACTTCCCCATGACCACTGAGGCCCTGCTGCAGCTGCAGCAGCAGCAGCACCTCCTCTTCCCTTTCTACATCCCCAGTGCTGAGTTCCAGCTCAACCCCGAGGTGAGTTTGCCAGTGACGAGTGGGGCGCTGACGCTGACTGGGACAGGCCCGGGCCTGCTGGAAGATCTGAAGGCTCAG
This sequence comes from Galeopterus variegatus, assembly GCF_000696425.1. Classification (NCBI taxonomy): domain Eukaryota; kingdom Metazoa; phylum Chordata; class Mammalia; order Dermoptera; family Cynocephalidae; genus Galeopterus; species Galeopterus variegatus. The sequence goes on along the minus strand of NW_007726188.1, from coordinate 46,337 downwards.
GTTCAGATCCCACAGCAGAGCCACCAGCAGATCCTACAGCAGCAGCAGCAGCAGCAGCAGCAGCAGCAAAGCCAACTCTCTCTGTCCCAAAGTCACTCTGCCCTCCTTCAACCAAGCCAGCACCCCGAAAAGAAAAACAAATTGGTCATCAAAGAAAAGGAAAAAGAAAGCCAGAGAGAGAAGGACGGTACTGAGGGGGGAGAAGGCAATGCGGGACTGAAGGAATCGCTGCCAGATGCCTTGAAGGCCAAAGAGAAGAAAGAGCTGGCATCCGGGAGTAGTTCGGAGTCTTCCATGCTTCCTCCACGCATCGCCTCGGATGCCAGAGGGAATGCCACCAAGGCCTTGCTGGAGAATTTTGGCTTTGAGCTGGTCATTCAGTACAATGAGAACAAGCAGAAGGTGCAGAAGAAGAACGGGAAGACGGAGCAGGGAGAGAACGTGGAAAAACTCGAGTGCGACTCCTGTGGCAAGTTGTTTTCCAACATATTGATTTTAAAGAGCCATCAGGAGCATGTACATCAGAATTACTTTCCCTTTAAACAGCTCGAGAGGTTTGCCAAACAGTACAGAGAGCACTATGATAAACTGTACCCCCTGAGGCCCCAGACCCCGGAGCCACCTCCACCGCCCCCTCCCCCTCCCCCACCGCCGCTCCCTGCAGCACCGCCGCAGCCCGCTTCCACGCCAGCCATTCCTGCATCAGCGCCCGCCATCACCTCACCCACGATTGCCCCAGCCCAGCCATCTGTGCCACTCACGCAGCTCTCCATGCCAATGGAGCTACCCATCTTCTCACCACTGATGATGCAGACAATGCCACTGCAGACCTTGCCAGCCCAGCTGCCCCCCCAGCTTGGGCCTGTAGAGCCTCTGCCTGCAGACCTGGCCCAGCTGTACCAGCATCAGCTCAATCCGACCCTGCTCCAGCAGCAGAACAAGAGGCCTCGCACCAGGATCACAGATGACCAGCTCCGAGTTCTGCGGCAATATTTTGACATTAACAACTCCCCCAGTGAAGAGCAGATCAAGGAGATGGCAGACAAGTCTGGGTTGCCCCAGAAAGTGATCAAGCACTGGTTCAGGAACACTCTCTTTAAAGAGCGGCAACGTAACAAGGACTCCCCTTACAACTTCAGCAACCCTCCCATCACCAGCCTGGAGGAGCTCAAGATCGATTCCCGGCCCCCTTCCCCGGAACCTCAGAAGCAAGAGTACTGGGGAAGCAAGAGGTCTTCCAGAACAAGGTTTACTGACTACCAGCTGAGGGTCCTACAGGACTTCTTTGATGCCAATGCTTACCCAAAGGATGATGAATTTGAGCAGCTCTCTAATTTACTGAATCTTCCAACCCGAGTTATAGTGGTGTGGTTTCAGAATGCCCGACAGAAGGCCAGGAAAAATTACGAGAATCAAGGAGAGGGCAAAGACGGAGAGCGGCGTGAGCTTACAAATGATAGATATATTCGAACGAGCAACTTGAACTACCAGTGCAAAAAATGTAGCCTGGTGTTTCAGCGCATCTTTGATCTCATCAAGCACCAGAAGAAGCTGTGCTACAAGGATGAGGATGAGGAGGGGCAGGATGACAGCCAAAATGAGGATTCCATGGATGCCATGGAGATCCTGACACCCACCAGCTCCTCCTGCAGCACCCCCATGCCCTCCCAGGCTTACAGTACCCCAGCAGCATGTGCCAGTACGGCCTCCTCCGCCTTCTTGCAGCTCACAGCGGAGGCTGACGAACTGGCCTCCTTCAGTTCAAAGACAGAGGCGAGTGATGAGAAACCAAAGCAGGCTGATATTCCCGGTGCACCGCCCAACCAAACCCATGAAAAGCAAGGACAACCAAAGGCAGAGCTGCAGCAGCAAGACCAGCTAGAGCAGAAGACAAACGCACCCCAGCAAAAGCTCCCCCAGCTGGCTTCCCCGCCTTCGTTACCACAGCCGCCTCCACAAGCGCCACCCCCTCAGTGCCCCTTACCCCAGTCGAGCCCCAGTCCTTCCCAGCTCTCCCACCTGCCTCTCAAGCCCCTCCACACGTCAACTCCTCAACAGTTGGCAAACCTACCTCCTCAGCTAATCCCCTACCAGTGTGACCAGTGTAAATTGGCGTTTCCATCATTTGAGCACTGGCAGGAGCATCAGCAGCTTCACTTCCTGAGTGCACAAAACCAGTTCATCCATCCCCAGTTTTTGGACAGGTCACTGGATATGCCTTTCATGCTGTTTGATCCTAGTAACCCACTCCTGGCCAGCCAGCTGCTCTCTGGGGCCATACCTCAGATTCCAGTGAGCTCAGCCACTTCTCCTTCAACTCCAACCTCCACCATGAACACTCTAAAGAGGAAGCTGGAGGAAAAAGCCAGTGCCAGCCCTGGTGAAAATGACAGTGGGACAGGAGGGGAAGAACCTCAGAGAGATAAGCGTTTGAGGACAACTATAACACCAGAACAGCTAGAAATTCTCTACCAAAAGTATCTACTGGACTCTAATCCAACTCGAAAGATGTTGGATCACATTGCACATGAGGTGGGCCTGAAGAAACGTGTGGTGCAAGTCTGGTTTCAGAATACCCGAGCTCGGGAAAGGAAAGGACAGTTCCGGGCTGTGGGCCCAGCCCAGGCCCACAGGAGATGCCCATTTTGCAGAGCACTCTTCAAAGCCAAGACTGCCCTCGAGGCTCATATCCGGTCCCGGCACTGGCATGAAGCCAAGAGAGCTGGCTACAACCTGACCCTGTCTGCGATGCTCTTAGACTGTGATGGGGGACTCCAGATGAAAGGAGATATTTTTGATGGAAATAGCTTTTCCCACCTACCCCCAAGCACTAGTGATGGTCAGGGTGTCCCTCTCTCCCCTGTGAGTAAAACTATGGAGTTGTCTCCCAGAACTCTACTTAGCCCTTCCTCCATTAAGGTAGAAGGGATTGAAGACTTTGAAAGCCCCTCCATGTCCTCAGTTAATCTAAACTTTGACCAAACTAAGCTGGACAATGATGACTGTTCCTCTGTCAACACAGCAATCACAGATACCACAACTGGAGACGAGGGCAATGCAGATAATGACAGTGCAACAGGAATAGCAACTGAAACCAAATCCTCTTCTGCGCCCAATGAGGGGTTGACCAAAGCGGCCATGATGGCAATGTCCGAGTATGAAGATCGGTTGTCATCTGGTCTGGTCAGCCCAGCCCCAAGCTATTATAGCAAGGAATATGACAATGAAGGTACAGTGGACTACAGTGAAACCTCAAGCCTTGCAGATCCCTGTTCCCCAAGTCCTGGTGCGAGTGGGTCTGCAGGCAAATCTGGTGACAGCGGGGATCGGCCTGGGCAGAAACGTTTTCGCACTCAGATGACCAATCTGCAGCTGAAGGTCCTCAAGTCATGCTTTAATGACTACAGGACACCCACTATGCTAGAGTGTGAGGTCCTGGGTAATGACATTGGACTGCCAAAGAGAGTCGTTCAGGTCTGGTTCCAGAATGCCCGGGCAAAAGAAAAGAAGTCCAAGTTAAGCATGGCCAAGCATTTTGGTATAAACCAAACGAGTTACGAGGGACCCAAAACAGAGTGCACTTTGTGTGGCATCAAGTACAGCGCTCGGCTGTCTGTACGTGACCATATCTTTTCCCAACAGCATATCTCCAAAGTTAAAGACACCATTGGAAGTCAGCTGGACAAAGAGAAAGAATACTTTGACCCAGCCACTGTACGACAGTTGATGGCTCAACAAGAGTTGGACCGGATTAAAAAAGCCAATGAGGTCCTTGGACTGGCAGCTCAGCAGCAGGGGATGTTTGAAAATGCCCCTCTTCAGGCTCTTAACCTCCCTACGGCATACCCAGCGCTCCAGGGCATTCCTCCCGTGTTGCTCCCCGGCCTCAACAGCCCCTCCTTGCCAGGCTTTACTCCATCCAACACAGGTGGGTTCTGCTCTAGGTGATTCTTTTCAGCATTAAATAGCTGCCCAGTTAGCATTTTGTTATGTGGCTAACCAACCAAACCCTCTGAGTGCAGGCAAGTAGGAAGTTCCCTTTCTAGTTCTCTGAAAGCAATACAACTTCAGTTCCCTTCTATTAGTCTCCCTCATGCCAGTGTGTACATGGGACTTTGCCTTTCTAGTTCAGGGATGGGACCTCCTGGTTGGAACAGTCTCCTCTGAAACAACTCCTGTGCCCTGTGTTCAGTAGTATAAACAGGGTGTGAGCTGTAGTGAAGAATCTGGCATATTCCTAGGGAATTTTCAAGAAAGAAATTTCTATCATAGACCCTTTCATTCAGTCCTCATGGAAATGCCATCCCATCTAGGTATTTGTTGCAAATATAAGACACCTGAATGTCCTAGCTAATTCTGGATCATGCCCTAGGGAAACTGGTCCAAGAAAATTTAAATTGGCTCTTTGCCCTCACCTGGGGTCCTTACCTTCTTTTTTAGAGAGAGCTACTGTGGCAGGAGAACAGCTGTCAGGAAGAAGCTGTTATGTGGTGGATCCTTACTCCTGGGGTTCTCTTCTAGCCCAAACAGTGGCTCTATTAGTTTCTAATGAGACTCTCTTAATGCACTGACCAGGGATCTTGTATTGGGCGATGCAGTTTTTAGTTTTGATATGTTTGTGTTAGTCCTCTGGACGAAAATATTAATGCATTTAGGGGTCCTTCATCATCCCTTCATATCCTTTTTTCCCATATCCCTTTCCTCCTTCCTGCCCGTTCAGAATCAAAAGTACTTGATGCTCTTCTGTTCTCACTGACTAGGGAGTTTTGCGGTTCTTCCTCTGTATCTCTCTTGCTTCTCCTCCTCTGTCCTCACCTATTTTCTCTGGATCCTACTGTCTTAAGTTGGACCTTCACCTCCAGGGTCTTCTGAGGCTTAGGCACAAGTCAGAAAGTTCCCCCCAGAATGGCCCGCACTGACCAGTATCCGTTTACCAAAGGAGAGTCCCTCAGAGTGCCTCTTTGCCTTCAAAACATGCCCCTGTTCCCCAGGGCTAAAGTGGTTCTGCTGCTTCCCAGAGAAGTCCTAGTTCCTGGTTGAACTAATTCCAGGTTGCACAGTTTTGGCAGTGTTTTACAGAACATGAGGCTACTACATTCCTATTCCCAGTTTCTTATCCAAAGAGAACAAGAAAAAAAAGCATAAGCAACAATTTCTATGTCTTAATATGTGCTGGCAAGTAATGTCCCAGAATGATACTAAAGCCAACTAGATATAAGCCAGGAAACAAGCTATATAGAAAGTGGCCAGGCACCAAATTATCCTTGCAGCCCGGAACCTTGGCAGAGGGGCTTGAAAAGGCCCAACGTTTCATAATAATGTGAAAAAAGTAGAATCAGAATGTCTGATCTATTCCCCTTGTTTTACAGATGAGAAAACTGAGGCCCAGAGAGGTCAAGACCATTCAGCAAGCTAGGGTAGGAGCCAGAGCTCCCACCCAGGCCTCCGGGCTCCCAGTGCTATGTGCTCCTTCCACAACACCCAATATGAGCCAGTCAGTCAAAAGGTATATGTTTAGTGCTGCTCAGGTTCTGACCACTTAGAGTGGATTCGAGATAGAAAGATATGCTCTCAATATTCAAGCCAGCCAGACGTGCCCAGTTATCATCACCTGACTGTACCACAGCTCTCAAGAGCACTGGATCTGGAATGGGAGGGAAGGAACTTGTGTTTATTAAGCATCTATTATATGTTAGGCCTAATGCTCAGCTCTTTTCATATGGCCTTTCATTTAATCCCTACAACCATCTATTGTGGAAAGCTGAGTTTCCAAGAGATCGATTAATGGGCCCAAGGTCACATGTCTGATGTGTGTCAGCTGTGATCCACGTAGGGTCAGTCCGACTCCAGAGGTGCATGACTAAGTCTCGGGGGGATGAAGTACCTTGCTCAGTTCTGATCTTACAGATTAGGAAACCAGTGTCACTGAATTATGAGAGCGTATTGAGTGTGGCTAGTGTGGAGCTTGGTAAATAGCAGGGGTTCAGTAAATGTTTCTTAAAATTTAAATCTCTTTTGTAGACCATCGGTTGCAGATACACAAAGTCAGTTTAAGCCCTTCTGACCTGAATATTTCTCCTAAAATTCAGAGGCCATGGGGCTGGGGAGATCTCTAGACATTCCTTCCTTGCCCCACTGATCTTTTGTCTCTGGCCCCAAACCTAAAATTTGGAGCAAGCCTATTGTCTAGTGGTTGACAGAGCCATGTCCTACACTTAGAATTCATAATCCACTCTGTCTCTGCCTTATTGTGCCAATTTAGCCAACAAGGCTTTACTGAGTTTTTTCTGAATAGAGTCAGTCACATCTCCTCTGATGTCAGTCTCTTATGTACAGTGAGGAAATTGGATGACTTAATGTCAGTGGTCCCTTTCTGCTGTTTTGGAAGAGTAAATTATGTGATGATGAGGGAAGCTTGCTTCTTAGCTATCCGGTGTTAATGGATGTTTTTCTGGGATTTGCAACTTGAAGCAGCCTTGTTATTTTCATCTGAAATGTGAGGGTTTTGACAGTCCAGTGAATACTATACCACTGTAGCCAGAAATCAACATCATCCTCACCCAGGTCTGGGCTTCAGAGTGTTTTTTTCTCATGAAGACAGTGTCATGCTATGAAACGCCTACCCTAGCTTTCTGGCAAAAAAGGTGGTCCAGATAAAATATTGAGGGTCTGTAGGATTTTTTGATATTACATTTTAGTGTCCTCTGAAGTGAAGGGATGTATTTACTGTCTGGTTTCTTGGATGTGTGAATGTAGAGGTGTTTCAAGACCTGTTGCCTCTGCACTTTTCCTGATTCCTGTCTTTTCTAAGCATTTCGTCATCCAGCATGCTCTACAAACGCCCCTTCCCTCACCCCCTACCCCCGCTGTCCCTGCTAGTCTCAGCACACCTGAAGATAAGTGTACAGCAGTACCCTCTTCCATTACCCTGGAATAGAAGACTCAAACCAGGAGGTAGCTGTGGGTCAGGGAGGATGTTAGGCTACGGGTGGGTGAAAGTTTTGGAGGTAGTGGTAGATTAGCACTCAGTATGATCAAGGATGGGCCTGGTGACACAGAGACTTTTGCTACGCATAAGCATTGGTGCCTGGGGTGGGTAGTGATGTCTTGGGAGTTGATGGTGTCAGCACCTCGGGCTGTTCTATTTCTGGTACTGCTTTTCTTCTCTTCCCACAGCTGGGTTCTCACTTGAGAACCTGCAGCCCCACTGGCCCTCCTCTATATCATTCAGACAGGGGCAGGAGGACAAGGTGGTCATTTCTCCAGCAGACTCCAGAATCCTATTTCCAGATGGTTGCATTTTTCAACAGACTTGTTGAAGCAGTTCAGCTAGGCCAAGGCACTGGAGCAGTTTTCCCTAAACGAATTGTTTTTATTTCTTCTCAGGCCCTTCCTCCACACTCTGCCATTCATCCTCTTATCTCTGCCCTCCTAAAGCATCCATTCAGCTGCAGCCAGGTCAGAGAGGAGGAACATGTGTAGAGTCCATTTCGTGTGTTCATGTTGCCTTGTGGCCTTGCCAGGTTTCTTGCTTTCACTCTTCTGTTGCCTCTCTGCTCCAGACAACTTCCGGTGGGGCCTCATGGCTGCACTATTTCTGTGGAGCTTTGATGAAGGCCTTTGGTTCAGATGGGTCCCAGCTGGAAATAGCTGGTTTGGGATTCTCCAGACTAATTGCACTGGGCAAGTGGAGGGTAGCTAGCAGTGCATGGCAAAGAAAATGCGGACCAGTGGGTGTAGCGCATTGGGCAGGAAGGTGTTGGAGGTGGTCTAGCTGAATGAGGAGGGGTGGGAGCTGACCCAGGCCTGGGCTGTGACTAGCATACAAAGCCATCCACCCCTGAGCCTAGCAGGGTACTTCTGTTGAAAACGTTGGTTTTGAGAGGATCCTTCAAGTTTAAGCCTCAGTATCTCAGACTTTGTGCCAATGACACAGGTAAAGTGTGTTGAGCTTCAGTCTGACCACCCCAGACTGACCCATGGTTCTCTTTCTGTCTCCATTCCTTTCAGCTTTAACGTCTCCGAAGCCGAACCTGATGGGTCTGCCCAGCACAACAGTTCCTTCCCCTGGCCTCCCCACATCTGGATTACCAAATAAACCATCCTCAGCGTCGCTGAGCTCCCCAACCCCAGCACAAGCCACCATGGTGATGGCCCCTCAGCAGCCCCCCCAACCCCAGCAGCAGCCACAGGTGCAGCAGCCGCCCACTCTGCCAGCAGTCCAGCCACCACCCACAACTCAGCTCCCACCACAACAGCAGCAGCAACGCAAGGACAAAGACAGTGAGAAAGTAAAGGAGAAGGAAAAGGTACACAAAGGGAAAGGGGAACCCTTGCCAGTCCCTAAGAAGGAGAAAGGAGAGGCCCCCCCGACAGCTGCGGCCACGATCTCAGCCCCGCTGCCAGCAATGGAGTATGCAGTGGACCCTGCTCAGCTGCAGGCCCTGCAGGCAGCCTTGACTTCGGACCCCACCGCGTTGCTCACGAGCCAGTTCCTTCCTTACTTTGTACCAGGCTTTTCTCCTTACTATGCCCCCCAGATCCCTGGCGCCCTGCAGAGCGGGTACCTGCAGCCTATGTATGGCATGGAAGGCCTGTTCCCCTACAGCCCTGCGCTGTCGCAGGCCCTGATGGGGCTGTCTCCGGGCTCCCTACTGCAGCAGTACCAGCAATACCAGCAGAGTCTGCAGGAGGCGATCCAGCAGCAGCAGCAGCGGCAACTGCATCAGCAGCAGCAGCAGCAGAAACTGCAGCCGCAGCAGCAGCCGCCGCCACTGCCCAAAGCAAGCCAAACCCCAGTCCCCCAGGGGGCTGCTTCCCCAGACAAAGACCCTGCCAAAGAATCCCCCAAACCAGAAGAGCAGAAAAACGCCCCCCGTGAGGTATCCCCCCTCCTGCCGAAACCCCCCGAAGAGCCAGAAGCAGAAAGCAAAAGTGCGGACTCCCTCTCCGACCCCTTCATTGTTCCAAAGGTGCAGTACAAGTTGGTCTGCCGCAAGTGCCAGGCGGGCTTCGGCGATGAGGAGGCGGCCAGGAGCCACCTGAAGTCCCTCTGCTTCTTCGGCCAGTCTGTGGTGAACCTGCAAGAGATGGTGCTTCACGTCCCCACGGGCGGCGGTGGTGGCGGCGGTGGTGGCGGTGGCAGCGGCGGCGGCGGCTCGTACCACTGCCTGGCGTGCGAGAGCGCGCTCTGTGGGGAGGAAGCTCTGAGTCAACATCTCGAGTCGGCCTTGCACAAACACAGAACAATCACGAGAGCAGCAAGAAACGCCAAAGAGCACCCTAGTTTATTACCTCACTCTGCCTGCTTCCCCGATCCTAGCACCGCATCTACCTCGCAGTCTGCCGCTCACTCAAACGACAGCCCCCCTCCCCCGTCGGCCGCCGCCCCCTCCTCGTCCTCCGCTGCCCCCCACGTCTCCAGGAAGTCTTGGCCGCAAGTGGTCTCCCGGGCTTCGGCCGCGAAGCCCCCTTCTTTTCCTCCTCTCTCCTCATCTTCAACGGTTACCTCAAGTTCATGCAGCACCTCAGGGGTTCAGCCCTCGATGCCAACAGACGACTATTCGGAGGAGTCTGACACGGATCTCAGCCAAAAGTCCGACGGACCGGCGAGCCCGGTGGAGGGTCCCAAAGACCCCAGCTGCCCCAAGGACAGTGGTCTGACCAGTGTAGGAACGGACACCTTCAGATTGTAAGCTTTGAAGATGAACAATACAAACAAATGAGTTTAAATAAAAATAACAAACCAATTTCAAAAATAGACTAACTGCAATTCCAAAGCTTCTAACAAAAAAAAAAAAAAAAAAAAAAAAAAAAAAAGAAGAAGAAAAAAAAAAATAGAAAAACGTGGGTTGTTTTCCCATATACCTATCTATGCCGGTGATTTTACATTGTCTTTTCTTTTTTCTTTTAATATTTAAAAAACAAAAAAACAAACAAAAAAAACCCCTCACCCTGCTACATTGTGTCCTTTTGAAGGTACTATTGGTCTGGGAAACAGAAGTCCGCAGGGCCTCCCTAATGTCTTTGGAGCTTAAACCCCTTGTATATTTGCCCCTTTTCAATAAACGCCCCACATTGATAGCACAGCGGAGCCCGGCATGCACTGTATGGGAAAGCAGTCCACCTTGTTACAGTTTTAAATTTCTTGCTATCTTAGCATTCAGATACCAATGGCTTGCTAAAAGAAAAAAAGAAATGTAATGTCTTTTTATTCTCAGGTCAATCGCTCACACTTTGTTCTGTTTTCAGAATCATTTTATATATATATTATTTTTTCAGTTTTTTGTTTTGTTTTGTTTTGTTTTTTGGTTTTGGGGGGGGTTTTTTGTTCCAGAAAAGATTTTTTTGTTAATTTAAAAACGGGCAGAAAGTTCGAGAAAAACAATGTGAACTGCTTTAGCTTTCTGGGGATTTTTAAGGATAGCTTTTCTGCTGAAGCCAATTTCAAGGGGAAAAGTTAAGCACTCCCACTTTCAGAAAAATAACCCACACACACAAAGAGTGTTGAGGACTTGTAGCTTAAAAAAAAAGTTTTAAAAACTGACTTTCTGTATTTATGATAGATATGACCATTTTGGTGTTGAGTAGATTGTTGCATTGGAAATGAACTGAAGCAGTATGGTAGATTTAAAAGGAAAAAAAAAAAAAACCTTTTGTGTACATTTAGCTTTTTGTATGGTCCAGCTGACAGCTCCTCATTTGATGTTGTCTTGTTCATTCCTAGCAGATAGATTGCAATCCGTTGATTCACCTAAGCTTTTCTCCCTTGTCCCTTAATTCCACTTTCTCTTTCCTTCTCCCACCTCCCATCCTATAATCTCCCACTTAAGGTAGCTGCCTTCATTTCTTAGAGGGTAGTTACAGAATTATTTTATGAAACTAAAGAAAGAATTTCAAGGGATTCTAGGGGTCATTAGGATCCTCACAGATTATTTTTGGTTGGGGAGTTGAAACTTTTTAAAGGCATATAATTCTAGTTACCTGTCTGTTAGCCTTGTGCATTTATTTTTTATTTATCCTTCTTTTGGCTTTTCTTCATACTCCTCCTTTTCCTCCTCGTTTGGTAGATCCTTCAAATATTCTTTTCCTGAACGAAAGCATTTGTTTCAGTTTGTGTAATTGGGCGGTGTGCTTTTCTTTTCTAAAAAAGTTTTTGGTTGGGGTTTGGGTTTTGTGTTTGTGTTTTTTTCTTTTCTCTCTCAGAAAAAGAAATTTCATGCTTTAAATAAAATCCAAAGACACACCCTTTCACTGCTGATGCAGAAAAAAAGGGAAAGGGTTCTTGTTACTTGAGAATTTGTTTCTGATTTAAGCAAACAAGACTTAGTTTAATAAAAGAAAGAGTAAAACAAAAGATTCCCAGGTTATGTGCTTCTTCTGCAAGCAGAGAGGCAACTGTTAATGACAATTCCATATACCAAAAGACACATTTTTTACTTCAAAGTTTTGTCCTTGTGTTAGGCAGTCTGAGCGGCGGCAAGTGATCCAGAGTGCAGCCAACAAAGAAGCAAATAGCAATGTGCAGAAAGCAAAAAAAAGAACCATTATGTGAGGCACTTGTGTTTATGCTAGTATCCATATTCCTGTAACACACAACACAATGCATAACACACACACAATGTGTAACACACACCCTTCTCAAAAAAAAAACGGTATGAACTTTGAAAGGAAAACTTTGTGCTGCTAAAACATAGATTTTGGAGACAAATAGATTCTTTGCTGTTTCACTTTCATAGCCAAACATCAACAGAAACAATCTCCCCTTGCCCCAAAAGTGTGAAATCCTTCTCCCCTTCATTCTTTTCCTTGTTTCAAAAGGGAACTTTGAAGACTGTGAATGCAGGTTCCATTGGTCATCTTTTCGGCTTCTTTCCCCAGTGCTGAAGCCACTTACCGACTTTGCAAAAGACTGGAGCATTCCAAGATCTGAAAATGGATTTCTTTTTTCTTTTTTTTCCTTTTTAGCCGGGACTATTTTATTTTTATGAATTTGTTTTTAGTTTAATGAAAGAATAGATCCTGAACTGTTGTACATATTTCTAACTAGGCTGATGCACAGTGCAAATTCCTTTTTTAATTGTTTTTTTTTTAAGTAGAAATACTAAAGAATACCATCTTAACTATTCATACCAGTATCCAGCTGTAGCATAAGGTGTCAAAAACAAATACACAAAATATTTACTGTTCTAACAAGCTGTTTCCTTTTAACAATAATTCTTGTATTTCCCCCTGTGTTTGAGATGAACATTTTTAAATTTTAAAGTTGTACAGGTTTTTTGTTTTTCATTATTTTATCTTGTTTGTAACTCTATGAAATATATATATATTTTTTGCCATTTACCTGTTGTATGTTACTCTGTGTCTGTATCATATAGAAAAAAAATTGTTTTTGTTTTTGGTTCTCTATGTGATACCAGTTAACAATTTAACACTAGCTTTACCTGTCAAATTCTGCTAGGTCTTCTTTGAAAACTGTTTTTAAAAATGATATTGGTAATAGTGCAATTTCTATCCCTTTCCCTCCCCCCTCAAGTTTCTTTCTTTGTAATTTTGCCATTCCCCCCCCCATCCCTACCCCCACACACCCCTGCCAATGGTTTTGGGTTTTTTTGTTTTGTTTTGAGCTACAATGCCATCCTCCCTCTGTGAGGCAGAATGACTGTCAGTGTTTGGTTATGCCATGCCTTGACCTGTGGGTGTGTTTGGCAACAGTGAGGTGTTAGGTAGATTGGCTGAGCATGCTTCCGCCCACCGGTTTCCTCAGAGGGCTTATGTGATTGTTTCAACCTGGAGTGGGTTGCACACTTAATGCTTTCCTCTACAACTCTACCGCCCACGTATATGTTCATTCGAAAAAGAAAAAATATTTCTCAGCACTAACCCAGAAGTAGCAAAGCAATCAGCGATGGTGAAAATTAGAGGTCAAACATGAGCTAGTTAGATGTTTGTGGGCTGGCATCCACCGTGGCTATGATCGGTATCATTTATAAAGCATGAATTCACTACAGTGCTCAACTGTTTGGATTGATCTCACTCGGGAAATTTACTCCTGTCTGCTGCATAGTAGGTAGCTGAGTAGGATATTTCAAGTCACTTTTTAAATTAGTTCTTCACCTCCATTGACACTTCATTTTTTTATTTTATTTTTTTCTGTGAATACTCCACAGTGTGGGTTGGTGCTGGACACCGTTCAGTCATAGCACCATATTTTACCCACACAATGGGAGTTATTTCATCCATCTTTCCAAAAAGAAAAAGGAAAAAGAAAAAAAACTACACACACACACACACACACACACGAGAAAAGTTTAATGCATCTAGGAAGTTTTTTTTAATTAAAAGCTATTTAAAAAGATGAATGTGGCCAAAGTTTTACACAATTGAAAATAAAGTAAAACAGACGGCATGTGTTTAAACCTGAGTTTATCAGGCATGGCAGGAAGTTGCAGGAGAGAGGCAGTGACCCAAGCCAGTGCACTTGATGTTCATGGACATATATTTTTTTTAAATAATAAATTAAATTAAGACATTTTAAATAGAAGCATAAATTGAGTTGGTTGTTGGCGCTGAGAAACTGCCCACTGTGAAACAAAGCTTTGAGTAGTTTTTTTGTTTGTTTACTTTCTTCAGGGGGGAGGGGGGCAAGTTTGGGTAGGAAAGAAAGCATAAATGAACGTGACCCTGAGGTGAAGAGGTATATGAACAGCCTTTGCAATGTACAAAAACAAAAATGAAAAAAAAATAGAGCAAGTGAAACCAAAAATGATGTTCTTGGTGTTTTTCTATAATGTAGTCTTGTTAGCTTTTTTGTTACTGTAACAATGCTGATCTCGAACTGTACCAAAATACATGGAGACTAACAAACAGAACCACATGGAACTTTCAAACTGAAAAAAAAATTGTCACAAAAACTTTGTTGTCATAGTTAAGTTGATTGTAGATGGTAATTGAATATACTCCTTTGAAAATATTTCATCAAGTATGTTTCCTGCTCATTGTGATACATTAAAAAAAATATGAGCAAAAGTTTTTGTCTCTGTTACCAGATTTTGCATGCATGCATGTGCGTGCGCATGAGAGAGAAAGGCTGACGGTTGGTGAAGTGTAAATTTGAACAATATCTTGAGGTTGTGCAGGGAGTACTTATATACTGAGGGACACAAAGATATACACAAGTTCTTTGGTATTATTTCTAAATGCCCCTGTACTCATGAAAGTGCCAGAAGTTTGGGCTATGACACTGACTAGGTTATTTCATTGGGAGTCATGAAAGTGCCAGAACTGGGCTATGATGCTGACTAGCTTATTTCCTGGGGAGGGGTAATCTGACATCTTGTAGAATACTTGGCCCCACAGAGCCCTAATAACTACATTTTTAATTCAAATGTTTATATGAAAATTTTAGATACATGGCTTAACTGTAAGCAAAGAGGTTTTGCTGACAGCCAGGAGAGAAGTAGGTTCAACTTCTCTGAAATGGGAATTAGGTCTAATATTTACGATAGAAGGATATGAATGGTAAGTTGAATTAAGTGGATGATTGGCTATGTTTACCTATCCCAGCAAAAGACATTTCTAAACCTCTGTTAGTGCAGAATTTGAGATAGGAACAGTCTGCTCAACAGTGGTAGATAATCGTAATTCCTGCATACAAGAGTCTACTCCGTCATCAAAAACCCTCCTTTACAGCAGAAAATGCCTAAAATTCATTAATAAAGAGTACATCCAAGATTAAGCCCAAAGGCCTTCCATTCATCTCTAATTTATAGCCACAGCTAATAAATAATTTACAAAACTCTAGCAGCTGGGCTTAGGTGGCATTGCAGGCTGGCTGTGTCCTTGCAAGGTCTGCAGCATCTGCCCTCAGTCAACAGGGATTTTTTCTTCCCCAGAAGTTAAGTAACGGAACCCTCTTCCATTGGCTCAGACAGCCATTGTCAACCAAGTCTTAGTTCATGCAGGACGCATTCAAGAAGAAGCAGTGACCTTATTAACAAAAATTTAAAGAGTTCTGCAACTGGCACATTGTAGAATTCTGGCATTACTAGTGCTCAGAGAGGAAAGCCGGTTCCCTGGCCGGTGCTTGAAGCGCTGGGCCAAACAAGTAATGTCACTGTCCCTTTCTTTGGAAACCCAGATCCTTTTCCAGGCATTGTACCTTTCTTTTTAGTGTTCCTTCAGGAGCAGATGGACTCATCTCAGTATGTTTTCTTGGCTCACAGTTATGTCACTGATCTGTTTTCCCACCCCATGAAAAGGTACAGTATGATAAAAATTGTTCAGACCCAAAGCTATGTCTGCCTTTCTAAGCTATAATTATTTTTAGGATCTGGCAGGATCACATTGAAATGTCTTAAGTGGAACTAGTTTCTCAGAGAGGTTTTGCTGCTTCAGCTCTTCGGAGGAAGGTGACTACAATTCAAATTCCTCTACAGATAAACTTTTAACAAGAAAATAAGACAAAACCTTAGTGATGGTTGAGCCCTTGGTATCAGAGAATCTTTAAGCACCTAAATTACATTGAGAGAGGGTTGGGTAAGAGACCTGAAGCTCTCTGTTGCCAGAAAGGCTTTTTATTTTTTTCCTTAAGGGAAAAGTCTCCCAATCTGGCTTTAATATCATGCTCATGGATATTAATCTCCTTGGAATTAATAGTTTTTTCCCCCTGGAAAATGTGAAACAGCAACATCTTTAAAATGGCTGATATGTGATAGGTATCTGTTTCTAATTTTGCTTTAAAGAAATGTCTAGTGCCTAGCCCCTGTTACAGACTAATGACCTTCCAAGTCTCACTTTTAACAAGTTCAGGCTTTAAGTTATAAGAAGAGCACAAGCAGCTTGAGTTAAGTTGAAGGATAAGTTTGCACCTGCTGCTCTACTCTGCAGCCTTGATTACAGCAGGACAGATGTGCTCCCTTAGCCTCTGTACATTACCACTAGGGGTGGACCAGCCAAGGTTCTGGCAAAACTTGCAAAGAAATTAGTGCTCTCAGGACCGTTAAAGCAGAGGCAGTTTTCCATTATTCTTCGCTTCATGATGAAGGTGGGTACCTTCTTTCTCTCTTTTCTTCCTTCTTTCCTTCCTCTTTCATTCTTTTTTTAAAAAAACAAAACAAAACAAAAAAACAACTAGAGGCAAATGATTTTAAGATGTCTCAAGATGTCTTAGCCAGTTAGTTTGGGTTCCTCTGAAATCTGCCTTCTTGAGTTCTTAAATAACAAAAAACAGGAACAAATTTGCTTTTTATCCTTTATTTGTGACTACTTCTGATCCTACGTGGAAGAGATAGACAAGTAAGCTATTTAATCCAATTTCTGAGTTCTTTATTAACACGGGAATAAAAACTTTCAGATGAAATGTTTTACTCTTGGGCTGAGAACGCTCGGCCTAAGAAATGAGTGCTGAGAAGCGACTAAGTGGCAAGCAAGGAAAGCGTCAGTGGCTATTCTCTGCCTGTTTGTAATGCTGAAAGCTTTTTTTAACTTGCCTTCTTGCTCTCAATATACGACTCTTCTCTAAACCCCCTTATGCACTGCTGCTGTCTTTTGACCCCCTCTATAATGCCTTATGTTTGCATGACGCTTATAAAAATATTTTGTAAAATCATATACTTCTTGCTTGTTCCTTAAATGATCTATAAGCTAGGCAAAGTGGGTGACATTTATTCCCAGTGTTCAGGATAGTGAGGGACTGAAGGAGGGGAGAAGGCACTGACCATGTGTTCGGCTTTGGTCCAGTGCTGCTTCTCCTCATCACACTTTCCTGAGAGACACTACAGAAGTGGTTGAGAGTGAGTGCTCCAAGGTTAGGCAGATGGGGTTTGAATTCTGGCTCCACCGTGCTGATCTTGATTGAGTTACTTCTTCCCAGTGTAAAATGAGGATACTGGTACCTGCTTCATAGTGTTGTGAAGATTAAATGATGTGTGTAAAATGGTTAAAACACCGATACATAGTAAGAGCTACATATCTGTTGCTACTATTATTGTCAGTATTAACTTTCCACTTCTTTCTGTAGGCCTCCTGGGACTGCAGCTTTCTAACTCTTGCTTTACTTCACAGAGGGTTTGGGAACTGTAGTTGTGTAATTAAGTCCTATCAAGTGTCTACCATATGTTTATGTTTGATGCCTACCTGTTTCAGAGGGTGCAGAGATCCTTTTGGAAGTTTCTGCATATTAGTTGTACTGCAGTACAGTACAGGAGTTTCAGTATTTCAGTGCCCAACTTCTAGTGATTAACTTGGTCATGAGGAAAGCATGGCTTGTAGTTTGTTAGCAATATATACTTCATCATGCCTTGAAGGGTGAGCAGCTTAAATGTATGGGTTACAGAATAGAGGCAATGGAGTAAGTTGTGACAATTTGCCCACTGCCTGGTTCGAGGTGATTCGGATATACAAGTTGAGAGCTGTAGTATCCGAAATGAGATGATGAGAGAGTGAATTGTAGGTGAAACAAAACTGAAAGGGGAATACACACAAAGGAATGCAGCAAGAGGCTCTCTCCACCCCTGAACACGAAGAGGTTTTTAAAATACTATTATTCTAGTAAGCTGCAAAATAAACATTTGGAAGAGGCATGGGAAAGAGTGGAAAAAACTAAATTAGCACAGAGAAAAGGCTTAAGTAGAATGTTTCTATGATAATCTTTGCACAGGATATAGGCTTTAGGTGGTTATGGCCCCATCTGTGAACCTTGTCCATCTTTAATCAGAAACAATGATGGCATTGGAAATAAAGTTGCTGATATTGGTTTCAGAGGGCTAGTAAAGGCTATGGAGAATGACTAGTGGGTGATTTTTCCTTTTCTCTGAGGATAGCCCATAAATATAACTTTCTCATCCTGCCTGTAGATAGGTCATCATGCAGTGTCTTCATTTGATTTCTTTGGCACATGGCTGTAAGTTTGACATTGCTTAAATAGTTATCAAAGTATGATTTGTATTCAGCCAAATTTATTTTTTTCTTTCAATTCTTTAAATACAGTGCTCCAATGCTGCCTCATTTGCATTGTTTCCAATAACAAATCTGCTGTCATCCTTGTATTTTGTTTTCTCCTCTAGTTGCTTTTAAGAGTCATCTCGTTTATCACATTACAATGATGTGATAAAACTGAAAGGGGAATACACACAAAGGAATGCAGCAAGAGGATCTCTCCACCCTGGAACATGAAGAGGTTTTTAAAATACTAATATTCTAGTAAGCTGCAAAATAAACATTTGGAAGAGGCATGGGAAAGAGTGGAAAAAACTAAATTAGCACAGAGAAAAGGCTTAAGTAGAATGTTTCTATGATAGTCTTTGCACAGTGATACAGGCTTTAGAAGGTTATGGCTCCATCTGTGAACCTTGCCCATCTTTAATCAAAAACAATGAGGGCCTTGGAAATAAAGTTACTGGTATTGGTTTCAGAGGGCTAGTAAAGGCTTTGGAGAATGTCGTAATATTATATAAGAATGGAGAATGTCATCCTTATATTTTGTTTTTCTCCTCTGGTTGCTTTTAAGATTTTTTTTCTTTATCCCTAGTTTTATTATATTTAATATGATGTGCCTTGATACAGTTTTATTCATGTTTCTTGTATTTGTGGTTTGTTGAGTTATTGGATCTATGGGGTATTTTCATCAAAATCGGGAATTTTTAGCCATTAATTATTCAAATATGTTTTTTCTGCTCCTCTCACCACCTCATTCCCCACCCCCCACCTCCATGGGTCCCAATTATATACGTATTAGGCCAATTGAAGTTAACCCATAGCGTACTGATGCTCTGAGTTTTTCGATTGGCTGGTTGGTTGGGTTTGTTTGTTTGTTTTTACTCTTTCCCCCTTTTTGTATGTTTTATTTTGTATAGTTTACAATGCCATGTCTTCAAGTTCACTAATACTTTCTTCTAATCTGCCATCAATCCCATCCACTATATTTTTTCATCTTAGACGTTAAAGTTTTCATCCCTAGAAGTTTAATTTGGGTCTTTTTTAATTCTTCCATGTCTCTACTTATCTTTTGAACATATGGAAAATAGTTATAAAACTTATTTTACTGTTAGTCTCTGCTAATTCTAACATCTGCATGAGTTCTGAGTCAGTTTCAGTTGATTGATTATTCTCATTATGGGTTGCATTTTCCTTCCTCTTTTCATCTCTGGTAATCTTTTACCTTGTGTGCTGGATATTTTTGTATTCATGTAAATTTCCTTAAGCTTTGTTCTGGGACGCACTTAAGTTATTTGGAAATAGTTTGATCATTCAGGTCTTGTATTTAAGTTTTTTGGGGCAGGACCAGAGCACTATTTAGTCTAGGGCTAATTATTCCACACTACTGAAGAACAATCCTTCTGAGAACACTACTCAAATGTCCCATGAACTGTTCCCCACCATCAACTGTGTGAGCAACAGGTACTGTTCCCTCTTATCCTTTTGGCTTGTTCTTTCTCAGGCCTCAAGCAGTTTCCTCACATGCATGTGCTGATCAGTACTTTTCTGAACACTTAGGGAGGACTCTGTGAAGCTCTCCACACTTCTCTGTCTCTGCTGGCCCTCTCTCCTGCAAATTAAAGCTGCCATAGTTTCCCTGGACTCAGCTTAAGTTCCTCACCCTGTTCTGTGGCCTGAAAACTCTTTCAAGGCAATAGTCACAGGGCTCACCTTGTTTCTCATCTCTCAGTGATCACTGTTGCTTCACTATGTGCCTTTCATGTATTTTGTCCTGTATAGTTAGTTGTTAGTTGTTACATCTGGTCCCTATTACTTTATCTCAGCTGGAAGCAGAAGTCAAATTTATTTTTCAGATATATGTGGTAAGAGTCCTGCATACCTCTCTCCAAAGTGCTGCCAACACTTATGAAATTTCCTGAAAGGTTTGAATTAACACAGGATCCTGACTTCCCCAGCCAACTTCTCTGGACATGATACAGTGCTAATTGCCCTCTTAAAATTAAGGGTTGCAACTAATTCATCCTTTTGCTTACAGTGATCAGAGCTGGAAGAAAGAAGGGTAAATGCATAAAATCTTCTAGCCACCTTTTTGCCTTGCCACAATGCCACACAGAGTGGGGAAACCATCCCTTGGATTTTGAAGTCGTAAGCCATCCCATGGAAGGAGAGGTATGACTGGCCCTAAAACACTAGTTTAGCCCTCTCTCTTAACTACAAGGGTTATTGCTATTAATAAAGTTATTCAAGACTTTTTTTTAACCACTCCATTTCAATGTCTGTCTTCACACACACAATTTTACAGGCTAACTAAATGTGGCTCAAGGAAATCCATTGATTTGCAAGTGAGATGAGATGAATTCACTGCACTGAGTAATACAGGGGAATAGTAAAAATCAGGCCCCAGCAGACACTAGTTATTTTTGCTAAACCTAAATCATGTCTATTATTTGTATGTATGTTTATTTTGGCAAAACTTAATCCCTACTTAAATTGGGCATATAAGTAAAATTCTTAAAGTGTTAATTTATTACCTGCTTTCAAAATTCTTAATATTTGTTCCTGGGTACATTGCCCACTATACTTATCTGTGGATAATCTGCTCCATTAAAACCAGCCTACCCACACACCCTATACTTTCCCCTTTACCTTTAAAGGCTTAACTAGTGTCATTTACTCCCTGACATCGTATCACATGTGCCCAGTCCCTTTTCTGACCCCTTTCAGCAGCACACAGAATACCTCATTTGGCAGAGATTTGTGTATGGACCTTATCCTTAGCCTAATACCTTGCATTTACAATTAATGTTTGAATTACTGAGTAAATTAATTAAAGAATGAATGAAATCAAAGGTATTCACCCTTATCTTTATGCTTTTTATGGGGAGAGAGGTCATGGGTGAGTGGGTATATATAGAATGATATAAAATTAGGATGGAGCATTTCTAAAACTTTTTAGTCCCCAAATCTTTTGTAAAGTAAAGGGAGAGGGACATTTTTCAGTAGGTAGAGGAGTAGTGGAGAATAGAAATCAACTTAAAAATTAAATTGAATGAATTAAAAACTATACTAGGCAAATATTTTCTTTTTAGGGGAGGAAATAATTGCAATAAAAAAGTCTAGGTATTTGAAAGCACCAGATAAAACCCTTTGTAGCTGGTACCCAAATTGAAGGGTGGTGTTAAATAGTTATTTGAAAGAAGTTACCTGGTTATGTTTTTCTAATTAAAATGGAAATGTTTGTAGAATATTTGAAAGCTAGACCTTACCCCAAACCTAAAAAGAATACCAAAATATAAACCTCATAGAGAGTTAGATAATTATGAAGTATTATATTTGCCTTCAGTTTTCACTAGCTGGTTTTTTCAATTGGATCATGAGGGAAAAAAAGATACACAGCATAGTCTTATATTTTTTCTATCTGTAAAATTTTATACCATTAAAAATTTTTCACGTCATGTATACATGAAATGAAAAGAAGCTGAGTACAGAAAATAAAGATGCAGACTTCTAGAGCTCCATTTAATGGAGCCACATGATATACAAAGCTACAAGATCTACAACAAAACCAGGTGATAAACCCCAAAATATGAGTGGGAAAGTTCAAACCCCCAAAGGTATATAACCTGCATGGTTATCAACAAGTGTCTGGGAAGAAGAGGTATTGCATGAGCTTGACAACAGGAAAACCCTAAAATAGCCAACAGGTACTCATGAGCGCTCGTGAAACACATGAAATTGGGAGAGGTTTTGCATGCTCAAATTGTGGGACTGGAGGGGGAGCAAGGCAAGAGGACTCTGGTAAGATCTGAAAAGACTGGAATTGAAGTTCTCTTTTAGGACAAAACTCCATAGTGAGAAGAAACTGCAGGCAAGAGAATTCAAATTGAGCAAGACAGGGACATTAGGAACCAAAGAAAGAGAGCATGTGCATGAGCCCAGATAAAATGGAGGGAGAGGAACAGATCAAGAATTCTCAGACTATGAGGCCACATTGTTGAATACTTCATAAAAACAACATGAATCCAGAGGCCTTACTAGAGCCATGAAGCTAAAAATGTTATCCTAACTAATCTATTTCTCCTAAAAGTGTGGGGAAACTAATTTTGCATAAAAATGACAAACACAAAAGGATTGTGGTCAAATTCTATGGAAAGTTATTATAAGAAAAATTGGTTAAGGGCAGACTAACATTCCTATAGATCATGAAAGAAAAGACATGCCCACAAAATAGATGGAAGTTATATAGCCTAATATTTCAAAATGAGCAAAAGAAAAGTTTTTGAAAGATAGAAGATATAAAAGACTAGCATCAGAATTAGAAAAATCTCCAAAATTATCACTATTCTTGACTTCATTAGAGAGCTGAGGTTAGATAACAGTGAAGCAAACTGAATTCCAAGAAGGAGCAAGCCCTTCCAAGAAGAAGAGGAGACTCATGACTGTCTCACCTTTAGCACAGCACAGGAGAAAGAGGAAGACACTATAAAAGCCATAAGAAGAAATCAACTACAAATTTAACAAAATGTTAATGGCCAAGTGAGGGCCAGTGCATCGGTTTGGAATACCTAGGTTGGAGGCCTGGGACACACACAAGGTGAATTTGCCATTCGCTTGCAACTCTTCCATGGGCTTCTATCAAGTCCTCTGAAAATATTGGTACAGGTCTGCTGGAGTTGATCAGCTGCTGTCAGGAAACAGGCATTAAGCACTACCCGCTTCCCTAGACCATTCTCTTCTACAAAGCAAAAGCATCATAGAGAGGGACCATTAACCCTACTGACCCCAGGTCATAAGCAAAAGATACTCTGTGGCTGGGGAAGAGGGTAGAAGAAAAAAATCTCTATACCTTTGGGTATAGAGGGGCAGGAAATGGTGTTGGCCCAGGATCCCACACCATACTCAGCAGATATCTGCTACCACTGAGGGTGGAGCAGAAAACTTGCAAGGTAGAGTTTGCTGCCATGGGAGGAGGAGCAGAACACAGAGAAAGTTCTTTCCCATGATCAGGGTACACAGGGCCTGCCTAAGATTGAGGCTGGACTGACATAACAGAGAACCCCTCCCTATTCCCACTATAAGCCTAGGACTGAGTGAGAAAAACCCTTTGGTACCCAAGCTTCCACCCTAACACATGGCATCGGCAGCCCGCAATTAGAGGAAATTGAAGTCTGGTGTACTGAAGTCAACTCTTGACTGTATTGATTCAGTCCCCTAACAGAAAAGGCATGTCTATATCTAGACATAAATACTATTTACCTTATTCCCCACTGTTCTACACACAATGTCACAAAAAAAGCAACCAAACATATTGCTATGTATGGAAGAATATAATATTATTTATGAAGTTCAACTTAACCAAAAAACAAAACAAAACAAAACATCAAATCTCTACGTGTGATATCAATTCCCAAGGTGTTATGGGCTGAATTGTCTCCCACCTCCGCCTAAAAAAAAAAATTCATGTGCTGAAGTCCTAACCCCTACTACCTAAGAAAGTCACTGTATTTGCAACGAGGGTCTTTCAAGAGGCAAAGTTAAATGAGGTTATTAGGGTGGGCCCTAATTTAACATGACTTATAAGAAGAGGAGATTAGGGCACAGATATACAGAGCGAAGACCCTGTGAAGACACCAGAAGACAACAGCCATCTACAAGCCAAGGAGAGAAACCCTCACCAAAAACCAACCCTGCCAACATCTTGATCTTGAACTTCTAATTCCCAGAACTGTGAAGAAATAAACTTCTGTTGTTTAAGCCTCCTAATCTGTGGTGTTTGTTTTAGCAACCCTAGCAAACGAATACAGGAGATACATAGAGAATAGAGGAACACATTAAACTATAGCATAAGGATGTGATTTTAAAAAAAAGTAAACTGTGGGAAACTTTCTAGTTTAAACAGATTTCTATAAATTTCCAAGAAAGTGAAGGACTTGGAAGGAAAAAAACTATGCATTAAAAGATACCTAAAAACTGTGTTATTAAAATAGTTCAATGTACATGTATTTGGATCCTGATTCAAACTATATTCTTTAAAAAGTTATGACATTTGAGACAATAAGAAATTTAACCATGACTAGGAATTTTATAATATTAAGAAATGATCATTAAGGGGAAAAAAATGTATGGAAATTAAAGTCCTGGGCCCCATACAAAAGAGGATTCTAATAGGAGACACGCTACACAATAAGCTAGGACCACAAGAGGCTACAACCTTGAGGTTGGGATAATCCACAGATGGAACAGGCCTCTCTCACAGACTGAGTTCAGATTCACTAGGAAGTCCATGGAATATCAAGCTTTAAAATTGGTTTTCTGGACTGATAGTAGCCATAGTTACCTGACACAGCAAATATAAAGCCTCTCTAGAAGAAGGTACGTTCATCATATACCTAAAATTATCTCTACATCTAATTTTCAAATGCAGTATCCAACTCGCAAAGATAATCAAGGACACAAGGAAATTAGATTCCATGAGTGACAAATAGCAGACAATAGAAATAAGAGTCTCAATGATTTAGATATTGAAATGATCAAATGCAGATAATAAAATAACTATGCTGATATAAAATATAAAATGTTTGAAGAAATAAAAGTAGAGCTTGAAGATATCTTCATTGGATAAGAAAGTAACATAAAAAGGATAAAAATACAATAACTGAACTTACAGTCTCAGTTGATGGATTTAACAGCAAATTTGATATAGCTGAATAATTAGTGAATTAGAAGACAGATCAGAAGGATTTATCCAAGATGCAGAAGGGAAAAAGAAAAAGTACAGATGAAAGAGTAAAAGATATAAAGCACAAGGTACTTCAAAAACTTCATGGAAAAATGAAGAGATAATACAAACCTTTCCATGAACTTTTTGAAGTACACTCTTACATAGTGAAAGGATCTGACATATATCTAATCAGTGTCCCTGAAGGAGAGGAGAAAAAGAATGGTAAAGAGCCAGTATTTAAAGACACGATGATAGAGAATCCAGAAATAAATCTACATATGTACAGCCAACTGATCTTTGACAAAGACACCAAGAACATACATGGGGGAAAGGACATCCTCTTCAATAAATGGTGCTGGGATATCTAGACATCCATATGCAGAAGAATGAAACTAGATTCCTATCTCTCACTGTATATGAAAATCAACTCAAAATGGATTAAAGACCTAAATATAAGGCCTGAAACTATAAAACTACTAGAAGAAAACAGAGAGGAAACACTCTAAGACATTGGTCTCGGCAAAAACTTTATGGAGACTTTTAAAGCACAAGCAACCAAAGCAAAAATACACAAATGGGATTACATCAAACTAAAAAAGCTCCTGCACAGCAAAAGAAACAACCCACAGAGCAAAGAGGCAACCAGCAGAATTGAGGTCAAGCCTGGAAGACATTATGTTAAGTGAAATAAGTCAGACACAGAAAGATAAATAACACATGTTCTCACTCATACGTGGGATATGAAAACTTTCAGAAGTAGAGAGTAGAATTGTGGTTACTGGAGACTGGGAAGGGTAGAGAGAAGAGAGAATAGGGAGAGGTTGGTTAATGGACACAAAATTACAGCTATATAGGAAAAATAATTTCTAGTGGTGTACTATAGTGCTAGGCATCTATTATTAATAATAACTTATATATGTTCTCAAATGGCTAGAAGAAAGGAGCTCAAATGTTCTCATCACAAAGAAATGACAAGTGTTTGCAATTATTAATTTGCTAACTATCCTGATTTGATCATTACATATGATATACATGTACTGAAATATAACTCCATACCCCCCCCCCCAAATAAAGATATTATGGCTAAGAATTTTCTAGAAATAATTAAAGACAAATCCAGAGATTTGAAGTCCAATGGTAAGTAAAGAAAAAGAAAAGAAAGAGAAAAAAATTATATAATAGCATAGTGAAAATGCAGCAAACTGAGGCTAAAGTAGGTATAAAAAGCAGATGTTACTTTCGAAGGAGTAGCCTTTAGGTAGTCAATTGATTATGCAATGGCTACAATGGAAGCCAGAAGACAGTGGAATATCTTCAATCTGCTGAAAGAAAATAACCATCAACATGGAATCCTATACCCAGGAAAAGTATAATTTTAGAATGAAGGCAAAATAAAGACACTTTTAAATGAATGAAAACAGTTTGCTGCCTATAGACTGACTAAAGGATGTACTTCAGTTAGAAGAAAAATGACTCTAGAGAGGAGATCTGATACAAAAAGACATTAAAATTTGAAAAATATTGAAACTACATGGACAACTGTACATACTGAAACTGTACATAGACTGATAGCATGAAACAATAATAATTGTGTGGTTTAAAAGCTATAGAATTAAAATATCTGTCACTAACATTTAGGTTAGGAGGGGGTAAGTGGAGTTAAAATCTTTTAAAGTTCTTGTATTGTCCAGGAGGAAAGTAGAAGTATTGGTTACCATTAGCCTTTTATATGTTAATAATGATGGTTTTAATTTCTATCAGTTTTATGCAAATACAAATGCATTTATGCATTTGTATTCAATACTCAAATTTACAAGGCAAAGGAAGAGCTAAATATTCAATCAGTTCAATAAACAGTCTATAAATTGAGGAGACATTCTTGCCATAGAGGAGAAATCAGCATTCAGAAAAAAAGATAAATATGTAGTTTTTAATTTTCAAAAATTTGTTAAGAAAATGGAATATATCCACTAGCCAAACTTCAAACTCTATTGCCTTTAACAACAAAAATAAAAATCCTGAGTACTAATGTTTTTAGTTACTTTTCTTAAGTCAGATTTATTGAGTTATAATCTACATACTGTAAAAATCATCCTTTTTAGGTATACAGTTCTATGAGTTTTCACAAATGTATGCATTGGATAATTACCACTAAAGTCAATATATAGACTATTTCCATTACCACAAAAAGCTCCTTCCTTTGTTGTTAATCCTCTTCTAATCCCCAGCATAGGCAACCACTTATTTGTTTTCTGTCCCTACAGCTTTGACTTTTACAGAATAAAACATAAACAGAACTATTCAGTATGTAGCCTTTTGTGTCTAGCTTCTTTCACTAAGCATAAGACTTTGTAGATTCATCCATGTTGTTACATGCATCAGTAGTTCCTTTTTATTGCAGAATAGTATTTCATCATGTGGCTATATCATGATTTAGCTATCCATTTACCAAATGATGGATATTTGGGTTATTTCCAGTTTGGGGCAGTTTTTTTTTTTTTTCCTTTTTGTCTTTTTTCGTGTCCGGCAACGGATCGCAACCCTCAGTGTCGCGCCCGTACCGGACCGGGACCGGCAATGGGATCGCAACCCTTGGCGTCGCACCTGCACCCCGCTCAGCCAGTGAGCGGGAACTGGTCTGTATGTGGGATCCGAACCCTCGGCGGGAGCGCCACCGTGCTCCCAAGCGGCGCACTGTAGCAGTGCGCCACCAGGCCGGCCTTTGGGGCAGTTTTTAATAAATCTGTTATTAACATTCATGTATAGATCCTTGTGTGGACATATGCTTTCATTTCTCTGGAATAAATACCTAGTTGTGGGATTGCTGAGTCATATTGTAAATGTAACACATAACTTTATAAGAAGCTACCTATGGCAGACAGACTCCATGATAGCCCCAAATTCCCCAGCCTCCTGGTATATATGCCCTTGTGAAATACCCTCCCCTTCATTGTGGGTGGAACCTGTAACTTGCTTCTAAACAATAAAATACAGCAAAGGTAATGGGATGTCGCTTCCATGACTATGTTGCATAAGCTTGTACCTTCCCTCATGCTAGCAGGGTATTTTCTTCCTTCATAGCTTTGATGAAGTAAGCTGCCATATGGCCATAATGGCATGGCCCATTGGCAAGAAACTGTGGGCAGCCAACGGCATCAGTGAACAGAGGCTTTCAATCTGACATTTGCAAGGAACTGAATCCTGCCAACAACAACATGGGCTTGAAAAAGGAGCCTTCCCCATTTGAACCTCAGGTGAGATCCCAAGTTTGACTGACACCTTTATTGTAGCCTTGTTAGAGACCCTGAAGCAGAGTACCCAGTAAGCTCCATCCAGATTCCTGACTCATAGAAACTGTGAGATAATAATTGTGTATTGTTTTAAGCTGCTCAATATATATAATTTATTATGCAGCAATTGATAACCAATATACTGCCTAATTGTTTTCTGAAATGATTACACCATTCTATACTCCCACTAGCAATTCATGAGCGTTTCAGTTGCTTTGCCCACCTCTAGAGTTAGATATTGTCAGTTTTTGTAAGTTATAACAATGCTAAAGGATTTGTAGTGGTATCTTGTTGTGATTTTAATTTGTTTCCCTTATGACTAATAACTTAAAGTATTTATTCATGTGCTTATTTGCCATGTATCTTTTTATTTTATTAACCCTGTATTTTAAAGAGCAGGAGCTTGAAATTTCAAGGCCAATTTGTCAATTTTTCTTCTGTGGTAATTACTTTCTGTGACTTAACCAAGAATTCTGTGCTAACTCAAGATCACAGAGATTTTTCTCCTGACTTTTCTTCTAGAAGTCTTATAGTTTTAGGTTTTACATTTAGGTCTATGACCTATTTTGAGTGTTTCTTTTTATATATATAATATAAAGCCTGGGTTGGGTTTTTTTGTTTTGGTTTGGTTTGGTTTTTACAAATAGATGTCCAATTGTTTCATCACTATTTGTGCAAAATATTATAATTCCTCCATTGAATTACCTTTATATCTTTGTTGAAAATCAATTGACCATATATGTATGGTACTATTTCTGGACTCTATTCTGTATCATTGATCTCTCTGTCTATCCAAACCAACATCACATTGTCTTGGTTACCATAGCTTCCTAGTAGTAAGTCCTGAGGTCAGGTACTGTAAGCTCTCTAACTTCATTCTTCTTTCTCAAAATTGTCAATTACCTCTAATTTGATGTAAAAATCAATATCTTATACACCATGTATAAAGTCATATCTGTATAATGTATATCTCTATGATGCATAACATCAATATCTAATATTTTGATAAGATCAAAAGAGCATGAACAGATGAAACAAAGAAACACAGCCCAAAATCAGACCACACATATATGGATACTTAATTTATGGCAGAGGCTGTAATTCAGAGCAGTGGGAAAAGAATGGTCCTTTCAATAAAAGGCATTAGAAAAATTAAGTATCCACATGTGAAAAAATATAAAGCTGAACCCCTATTAGGATGAGTTTCAGATAGACTATAGACTTAAAATCTCTTTTAGCAAAATAATGAAGTTTTTAGAAGATAACATAGAAGAACATTTTCATGGCCTTGGGGCAGGGGAAATTTTCTTTTAAAAAAATCATTTATGAGAAAGAAATGCTAATGTTTTACTATACTAAGAACTTCTTCAGCATATCAAAAGACACTATGAAAATATAAAATGCAAGCCACAGAGTAGGAGAAAACGTTTGCAACATGCATAACTAGCAAAGCACTAGCATTCAGGATATACAAAGAACTCCTACAAGTCATTAAAAAAACAACGGACAAAGGGCTGGCCCGTGGCTCACTCGGGAGAGTGTGGTGCTGATAACACCAAGGCCACAGGTTCGGATCCTATATAGGGATGGCCGGTTGGTTCACTGGCTGAGCGTGGTGCTGACAATACCAAGCCAAGGATTGAGATCCCCTTACCGGTCATCTTTTTTGAAAAAAAAAACAGACAAGAAGATAAATGCACAAAAAACTTGAACAGGCACTTCACAAAAGAGGAAATTCAAAAGGCCAATTAACATATGAAAAGATGCTCAATCTCATCAGTAATCAGGGAACTACAGATTAAAAGTGCAATGGGATACTACTACATATCCATCGGATTAGTTAAAAATTTGATAATACTAAGTGTTGCTATAGATTTGGAGAAGCACTCTCATAAACTAATGGTGCGAGTGTAAATTAGACAACACTTTGGCATTATACAATAAAGATGGAGATGTGCATGCCATGTGATCTAGCATTTCCACTGCTATTTGTATACCCTAGAAAAACTCACGAACAGGTACATGAATGCAATACAAAAACATTATTACTAGTGGCACTTTTTGTAAAAGCTCCCAACCAGGAACTGTTTTATGTATAGATCAATACTTATTAAAGAAAAGGAAGAGTGTAATTTCCATAAAAGCCAGCATGGTTCTTACCTCTATTCTAAGGGAGAGGAAGGGGTGGTGATAAGAAAGGTGCATGTACAGAAAGGTGCTTCTGGGTTTCTGGGGTTCTTTTTTTTAATCGTAGGTGATGATAAGTATTTCCTTTATGTGATTCAGGTTAAACTGTACCTTTAAGTTTTAAGCCATTTTCTGTATGTATGTGTGTTCTCTAGAATAAAATGGATTTTTAAAAATGAAAAATGCAGAAAAGTTCGCATAAGCTAATATTTGTATAAAAAATATATAACATATTTATTTTATATGTATATACAATATATATGTGTGAGAGTGTGTGTGTGTGTTTGTGTGTGTGTGTTGACTATCTAATGGATTCACAAGTAACAGTGATTAATCGCTTTTGAGGAACTGAGGGTAAGGGTTGGGAGAGAAATCTAATTTTCCTTTTTATTGTTTGACCTTTATACCAATATAATTTTTACAAAATGTGTTTTAAATGTTATTTATGACATAACAAAACAAAAATTACATATTATACCAGACAAGCCTAATATTACAGTGGGCCTAGAAAACTGGTCCAGCTCCAGTTTATTCTAGTGAAGAAGAGATTAGATACAAATGATGCTTCCTGCAGACATAGCTCACCTCCTTGGGCTGAGTTTTGTACCAGGTCACATCCCTGGTTGTAACTATTTTGTATAGTGATGTCATAGTAAAGTTTTACATACTAGTCATGAACAATTACTTTGGTTCCAGGAACAACAGAACGCGATAGATGCCTTAACAAAACTTAAAAGTATGTCAACAACTCACTTTGGGTTTGATCTTGATGTTTATTGGAGATAAAGGCATTTCTCTCACATAAATCTAGAGATTTACTCCTACTCCTATCACTTAAATATAATGGCAAAGCAAATCTACTAAAGCAAATGCCCAGAATCATGAGGGGGCTGGCACATTTCTAAAGCATATAGAGCACTAAGATTTTTCAAAAATTTTTCTGTTCTTTTGGATCGCTGTAAATGAATTACTGTGGGCTTTTTAAACACTCACAGAAACTTTTCTGGATGGCAGTACTCACAGGAAGAAAAATTGAGACAATCAGAAAGAAGCTCCTATTTAGTAATGCGTTTATAAATTTAGTAAAATGTTAGTAATTTTAGTAATGTTTTAATGCTAGGAATATAAAAGAAATAAAATTCTACACAATAGTTAAAACTAATTCAGCTGTGAATTCTTAATCCTCTTTCCTACAGGTCCATTATGTATAGCTTTTGTTCCTATCACTAGATCACCCTGATGTATTCTCTTGCTTCATGCCCAGCTTGTTGTCTCAAATCCTTTTTGAATGAGGACTACATGTGCACACTCCTCATCTTGCTTGCTTGCTTGCTTTCCTTTCTTTCACCCTTTCTCCCTCTCTCTGCCTTCCTCTCCCCCTTGTGTGTGTGTATAGTTCAAGATTCCACTTCCAATGACTGATTATAAATGCCCTTCCTTACTGAGGGAACCACAGGACACCTTTTCCTCTTCTATGAATTTTTGTGGTCAAAAGCTCAAGTAGGGTAGTCATACTGCTCAAGCCTCTTTTTTTTTCTTTTTCTTTATTTTGCTGAAATGTTCTTTTGGTAAAACGTACCATAACACAGTATCACAAAGATAAATGAAAAAAATTTAATGAAGCAAATGAAATATGTTCTGACACCTCACTTCTTAACTTTCTTTTTAAAGAATGATTTATGTCTTTTTTTAACTTAAAACTTTATTAGGTATAAAGATTGGCTATATTAATATATAAGAAATTGTGATTTCCTAACAAGAATTTACATATTATTTCCTACATTTTGATATCTAAATACAAACATTACAGCTAAAATTTATAAAGATAAACACTCAAGATCAAAGCATACTAGTTCATTCAATTTTAGGTTTGGACTCAGTACTTTAAAACCATGTTCTTCTTTGTTGAATGCCAAGAAGGAGTGAATCATTGCAGATTCTTGGCTGATGTGGTTGTAAATTCCATCAGTGGTCATTCCCCCCTTTAGAGACAAGCAAGATTCAAAGGCCAAGTGTATTTTTGTAAGTAACCACCTTGTTCTTGTCTTCTTTACCATAACTGTGAGAAATATGAGCAGTTTCAATCTAGAATATGGCCTCTTCTGCCCAGGAAGAACAGAATGTTAACCCTGGCACTAATATGAGATATTTCAATCTGTAAAACATGAGTCTTTCAGGACTCTAGGAAAGAAAGCCAAGGGATGTAAATAGGAATACCAAACCCACGAAAGACGTATAGTCTGGTACCACTAGGATATCCACTCTGGGTTTATCTGATAGTTCTCATAATAAGAGAAAATATTTTTTAAAAAATAAATAAAGCAGTTGTACTACAAAGAATGGAATATCACATCTAATTATGTGAGAGTTTTGTTAGCAATATCTAACTAATGGCCTCCTTTATTCAGATTAAAAATAAAACCCCAAACACCTCAAGTTCTTAATGTGTTTTGACAGGACACCTGCTAAAGTCTGGCAAGACATCACAGAAAAAGATCTTCCTTGGTCTTTATGAACGAATTATTTTAACAGTAGCCAAATACAAACAGAAAATGACTGACATAAACTGTTGCTGCCTTTTATGTAGTTTTTGTTTGGGGAATTTCTGGACCTTTCTAGGACATATCAGCTGCTCAGCACCTTACAGTGTGTGCAGAGATGAGTACTGGAGAAGTGGAGGAGATCCTTGTAAGATACACTTGTTTTCGGAGAGTCAGCATTTCTCTATGTTTACAACTGCAGGCAAAGGAGATTTGGATTTGAGAGACTGTAAAACTTGAAAAATGAGTTTGAACTCTACACTTGAGGCTTCCAAGAAAGTCATTAAGCACATCTGACGATCCTCCAATAAGGATTGCCCTGTGATATGTTTGAAAGAAAGGTGACAATTTTATTCAGACTCTTCATGGACTGGTCCTGTATTGGGGCAACTGCATAACATCTAGATCTTTGATATCCTATCTTAGGATAAAATTTTCTCAGCTGTGCAGAAAATAGGTTATCCTGGAAATAGTGAAATAGAACATAAAACATTTCTTTCTGTTTATCAGGCAGAGCAAAATGATATTCCTTCCTTTAAATCTGGTCCGTTTCCCTTTTTCGTACCTAACCAGCTCTTCAACCTGGGGCTGGAACAGATTGGGACTTTAAAATGCTTTGTTACCGTTTGTTCTTTTCTCTAATAAGCACAATGGTTTTACTCCCTTTTGAGGCAGAGGCCCCGTGTAATGAGTCAATGCTTCTGTTAACTCCAAGAACCCTTAATTATTTCCACTATTTTCTCCATGTGTTTTCTTTGCTGACTGTGTGAATCAGAGGCAGACTGCTGGTTGTCAGAGACTGGAAAAGTCACTGGCCTTCCCTGTTGGCAGGGAACTGAATTCTGCAGCGTCTGTCTTCTTGGACGGAGTATCCTGTCTCGGAGTTTGTGCAGCACCTTCTGTTTTTAGTTTACTGGTGAACGGGGCACATCACAAGAACTTGGAGTGCAGCTAAAGCCAAATCAGACTTGACAGAAAATTATTAGCAGGGTACAGAAGGAAAAAAGATCCCCCTTCCTTTCTGTAATCAGGTTAATATGTGCATGGAATGTTTCACTTAAAAAGGTAGTGTGTTTTGGCAAAGCTGGTTTCTTAAGTAGAATTTCAGTTCCCATTATGTGAGGCTATCCATTGCTGCTCTGGCAGGGCCTTTGATCAGTGAACTCAGTGGGGGAGAAGGGCATAGGCATATTAATAACTTCAACATGTGGCCCTTCGGCCCAGCTGTACCCTTGTTTTGGAAAAAGGCCAACTGGAAAGGGTTTTCTTAACACGACCTGTATACGCATATTTTGGTAAGGGGTAAAGAGAAGGTAGGGGTTCAAAGAACAAAACAAAATCTGGTTTTATGGTAATTCTTTCTCTTGTCCCTGTTACCTATTTGGACCTATTTGGGGCATTCTGTTACTACATATTTGGATCCTATGGACTCTGGCTCCATTTTCAATTTTTACTATCTTTGTTCCTTTTCCTATAATGTTATGAAGATTAAAGCTGCTGGTTTAATTTACATACCAGCTCAGAACAAGGTTAGGGAGAGGCAGGAGGCACTGTAAGAGTCTATAGGGATGAGAGATTAATGGGAACCAGGTGCCTGAAATAGGAGCCCAGGGTCCCTTTTGCCAGGACTGTATCTTTTGCCCTTTCCCCCGTGCGTTGGTATTTTTGACTGTTTTATTTTAACAATCATGGGCTTTAGGTCTCATTACCTTACTGATGCAAACTAGAGCCTAGCCTGCCCTTTTAGTGTTTGTTTTCTTGTTTTACTTTATACCATCCTCCTTTCATTTTCTTTTTCTGGGATGTCCACTTTTCATGTATCCCTGTCTGATCCTGAAAAAGTTCCTAAGTGATGCTACATCGTGGTTATGGAGCAGACTTTAGTTCTCATCACAGATGGCTTTGCAATGATGACCTCAGCTGATATTCAAATCTCATTCTCTCTCCTTCCCTTTCTCCTCAATTTTATAATTGTGTTATCATTTTCTTTATCCTACCCTTCCATGCTTTCAATTCCCTAAATGCCTGATACCTCCTTGTCACAAAGGATTAGCAGGAAATGATCCCAGAGGTGAGATATGATACCTACAGGCACTGTGTAAGTTAGGATATAGATTTGATTTCTGTAACAAAGAACAAAATAACAATGGCTTAAACAAGACTGGTTGATGTTTGTCTCACGTAACAGTCCAAGCACTGGCAGCATGGAGCTGAAAAGGTGACACCATCATTTTTTTCCTGACTCCTTCTTTCCTTTTGCTTTCTTATTCTCAATATGCTGCTTCCATTTTATAGTCTAGAATTGCTTCTCCAGCTCCTATGCCCACTTTCCCATGTGGGGAGAAAAATGAGGGGAGAACATGCTCCTTTCATTTTAAAGGTGTTAAGTTGTACTTATTACTTCTCATATTTCATTGTCCGGAACCTAATCACTTATGCACACTTAGCTGCCAGGGAGACTGGGACATGAATTCTTTAGCTGCTGGTTTTCTTCGTCACAGAAAGCTACTTCTCATTTTGTCTCAGACAACTATGGGGATTGTGAAATTGTAAGATAGTTATAGTTATAAAATTGAACTATTACAGTTATGATGTCTTTTTTGAAAAAGGTAAAATTAGAAGAAAAGAACAGGTAACAGTGTGATGGTCATATTTGCTTTTTGCTCTTGAACTACTGTTCTCTGATCATCTTACTTATTTATTCATTCAACAAACTAAACATGCCAGGTACTGTGCAAAGCTCTGGGTCTACAATAGCACCTCCAACATACACCCTGCCTTTATTTATCTTCCCACAGGCATGTAAAGGAATCCGACAAAAATATAGATACGCGTTGATGTGGCATGTTGAGGAATGATGAGACTGTAGTGGGACTCTAGTAAAGAGTTCATACAGCAGGTGAAAGGAAAAGAACTAAGTAAAAATGAGATAATTTCAGGATAAGGAGATTCAGATTTATCCTGTAAAAGGCAATAGCAAGATACCAGAGATAAATTAGCAGGAAATACATGAATAGATTTTGTTTTTAAGGGTATGATTCTTCTATAGAAGAGATATTTGATCAATTTGACTACATGAAAATTTTTTAAAAAATTCTGCTGGCACAAACATCACGAACAAAATCAAAAGATAAATGACAAAGTGAGAAAAATATTATCTACACATATGACAGACAAGGGGCTAGTTTCCTCATATAATACAAACAGAGAATAAAAGACCAGTAACACAAGAGAAAAGTACCCAAAATATGTGAACAGATCCTTCACAGAAAAAAAATGTACTAATAACATTTTTTTTTGGCAGCTGGCTGGCCAGTACCTAATGACTTTTAAATATAAGAAATAAGCTCAACCTCCCTTTTAAAAATTAAAATAAATGCTTGATATATTATATCCAAAGTTTGTTAATACATCTGATTGGTGAGGATTGCAGGAACAGTTACTCAAGGCGAAAAGGGTTAGTCTAAAGTAAAAGTAGTACTTTTCAATTAAAAAAATATATATACCCCACAGTGGTATAGAGCCTCTAAAATAGCCCCCAATAATCCCTGCTTTCTGGTATTTATGTCCTGTATAAATACCAGAGTATTGGTATTTGAGTGTGGGCTGAACCTAGTGACTCTCTTCTAACCAAAAAAATATAACAAAAGGGATGAAGTGTCATTCCTGAAATTAAGTTACAAAGGACTCTGGCTTCTATCTTGCTCACTCTCTGTCTTGCTTTCTCCCTCACTCACTCTGAGGGACTCCAGCTGCTTCACTGTGAGGTACTCTGTGAAGAAGCCCACATGGAAAAAAACTCATGTCTCCAGCCAACAGCCAGTGACCTGAGGCCTGCCAATAGCCACATGAGTAAGCTTGGAAGTGGATCCTCCCCTGGTTGAGACTTAAGATGACTGCAGCCACAGCTGACATTTTGATTACAGCTTATAAGAGACTCTGAGCCTGAGGACCCGGCTCAACCATGCTCAATCTCTGATCCACAGAAACTGTGATGTAAAAAATGTTTTTTGTTTGAAACCACTAAACTTTGGGACAATCTGTTACATAGCAATAGATAGCCAATATAGATTTTGGACCTGGAAGTGGAGTGCTTGCCTTGGCTCTAGAACTAGGCAGTGGGCAGGGGCTGAAAGAATTTTGAGCAGCATATTTAAGAAAGCTTAACTTGCCTTGAACAGACTATTGGCAGAAATCTCAACTTTGAGGTTGCTGTCGATAAGAGCACAAAAGGAAGTGAGGAACATGTTATTACAAAGTGGCAGAAGAGAGATCCTTGTTAAGTAGGGAGCTAACACAATTGCTTTCAGCAACATAGAAAGCGAGATATGCACTGAATGAATTGAGTGACCTAGCTAAGATCCCCAAACTTTTAAAGTTGCTAAATAATTTCTTATTGATATTTATAGTAAAATGTGAGAGATAAATTGAAGAAATAATGGTTAAATAAAAAGGAATTAGGACTGGAGAATTCTAGGAAAATGATGCGGTAGGAAGCACCAGGGTTTGGTCTCCCTACCTAGACAACATTTGTCCTGGAAAAATCTGTCAGATGTAACTATTTTGGAATTCTAGAATGTATTCAAAGTTTGCAACTTCCAGAAAAATGCCTGGACAATTAACTAATTTTGGTCAATTTCAGCTCTTAGCTTGCTAGCATCTACTCATTGCCTATCATCTAGCATTCCAGCAGCAACTTACATGCAGCTTGTGGGTGTGAGGGTGGACAATAAGGACCCTGTTCTCCAAACACAGGGGATCTTTGCTCTGATGGCTGATTACAAAGATGCAGGCACAGAGATAAGAAACCACTGTTGCAACTCTCACCACCATTGTTGCAAGTACCTTTTCTGGCTGAAACAATTTATAGGAGATTAAACAGGTTGGCATATTTCCCCTCTTCACTTTTCTCTTTTCCCTTTCAGGAGCCAGACATTTAAGGACTAGGACATTAAAAAGCAACCACATATACAGGGAATTTCAAAAGTAACTGCACACATTTAAATAATGGTACAGGTTCAGAAAAGACCTAAGAAGACCTTAAATTTATACCTCAGGCTGATCCCAGGCATAGAGACAACCTATATCAATTTTTAAAAAGAAAAGAAAGAAAGCTAAAAAGCAAACCCTGAGAAAGAGAAAGAATCTGATTCCCCAACTTACCACATTGTAAGATTCAAATGTCCAGTTTTTAGCAACAGCAAAAAATCACAAGGCATAAAAAAGAAATGGGAAAGTATGGCCCATTCAAAGGAAAAAATAAATCAATAGAAACTGTCCCTGAGAAAGACCAGATAGTGGACTTAACAAAAGAACTTAAAATGACTGTTTTAAAGATGCTCAGTAAACTAAAGGAAGGCATGGAGAAAAAAAAATTTTTAAGTGTATGAATAAAAGTGGAAATATCAATAAAGAGATAAATATTTTTTAAAAAAAGAAATTCTGGGCTGAAAAGTACAATTACTGAAATAAAAATTTCTCTGAAAGCAGATTTGAGAAGGCAGGAGAAAAAATCAGCAAGTTTAAAGATAGGACAATTAAAATTATTGAGTCTGAAAAACAGAAAAGATGAAATAAAAGTAAAATAAAAATAAAAACAGAAAGAAAAGATAAAGTAAAAGTGTCTGCAGAACACCATCAAGCAGACCAACATATGCATTATGTCAATCCCAGAAGGAAAAGAGAGAGAAGGGGCAGAGATTATTTGAAGAGATAACAGCTGAAAACGTCTGAAATTTGATGAAAGACATGAATATAAACATCCAAGAAGCAAAACTAACCCCAATAGGATAAAATCAAAGAGGCTCACACCAAGACACACTATAATCAATCAAAAGACAAAAACAGAGAATATTCAAAGCAGCAAAAAGAGAAGCAACTCACTATATACAAGTGTTCCTTAATAATGGTATCAGCAGATTTATCAACAGAAACTTGGAGGCAAGAAGCAGTGACCTGATACATTTAAAAGGCTGAAAGAAAAAACTATCAACCAAGAATCTTATACCCAGCAAAACTGTCTTTCATGTGCAAGATAGAAAGTAAGGCATTCCAAGATAAACAAAAGCTGAAGAAGAGGTTTGTTACCACTAGACCTGCTCTTTAAGAAACTGTAAAGCAAGTCCTTCGGGTTGAAATAAAAGGACACCAGAGAGTTAAAAAGCCATATGAAAAAATAAAGATTCAATACAGGTAAATATGGACAATTATAACAACTAATATTATAATTTGGTTTGTAACTCCACTTTTTGTTTTCTACATGATTTAAGAGACTATAATGCAAAAACAAAACAAAAAAATTGTTAGTCTATGTTTTTGAACACACAATATATAAAGATGCAATACTGTGACATCAATAACTGAATGTGGGTGGGAACAAAGCTGTATGGGAGAAGAGTTATTGTACCTTATTGAAGTTAAGCTGGTGTAAATTCAATTACCGCATTATAAGTTTAGGATATTAAATGTAATACCCATGGTAACCAAAAAGAAAATGGCCAAAGACTGTACATAAAAGGAAATGAGAAAAATATTAAAATGTTTCATTATAAAAAAATAAACATAAGAGAGTAATGAGGAAATGAGGGACAAAACAGCCATAAGCCATATAGAAAACAAATAGCAAAATGATAGAAGTACCTCTGTATGTAATTACTTTAAATGTAAATGGATTAAACTCTCTGATCAAAAGACAGAAATTGTGAGAATAAATTTGTTTTAAAATGATCTAACTATAGACTGTCTACAAGAGATTTGCTTTAGATCCACAGACACAAATACATTGAAAGTTGAAAGATGAAAAAGGATAAACTAATAATATAATGTATTATAATATACTATAATAATATATTAATATAATATAATGATTTATTTTAATATACTATACTATCATGTGTATAATATATATTATACTATAATGTAAAATAAAATAGACTTTAAATTAAAGAAGCTTACAGAGGATAAAGAAGAACATTATATATTAAACAACCAATCAATCAAAGAAAAAAATTACAAGGAATATTAGAAAATCCTTCAAGATAAATAAAAACAAAATCACAACATACCAAAATTTATAGCAGTCAGCAAAAACAGTGCTAAGGGAAATATTTATAGCTATAAACACTTTCATTAAAAAACAAGAAAGATCTCAAGTCAGCAACCTAACTTTACAACTTAAGAAACTATAAAAAGAATACAACTTAACTCCAAAGCTAGCAGAGGGAAGGAAATATTAACAATTAGAGTAGAGAAAAATAAAATAGATGACATAAAAACAATAGAGAAAAATCAACAAATCCCAAAGTTGGTTCTTCAGAATGATTAACAAAATTGGCAAACTTTTAACTAGATTGACTAAGAAAAGAAAGAAGATTCAAATCACTAAAGTCAGAAATAAAAGTGGGGCATTACTACCAATAAAAAGAATTATAAGGCAATACCATGAACATTTGTATGCCAACAAATTGGATAACCTAGATGAAATGGACAAATTCCTAGAAGCACAAAACCTACCAAGACTGAAATCATAAAGTAGAACATCTGTACAGACCTATACCTAGTAAGAAGATTCAATCTGTAATCAGAAACCTCCCAACAAAGAATAACCCAGGATCTGATAGCTTCACTGGTAAATTTTACACAACATTTAAAAAAGTAACACAAATCCTTCTCGAACTTTTCCCAAAGATTGAAAAAAAAGGAACACTTCTGACTCATTTTATGAGGCTCCCATTGCCATGATACCAAAAGTTGACAAAGACACTACAAGAAAACTACAGACCCATATTCCTTATGAATACTGATGCAAAAATCCTCAACAAACTACTAGAAAACCAAATTCAGCACCATATAAAAGGACTATACACACCATGACCAAATGGGATCTATTCCTGGACTGTAAGGATGGTTCAACATACAAAAATCAATTAATGTAATACACCATACTAACAGAAAAGAGAAAAAAACACACACACAATCATCTCAATTGATGCAGAAAAACCATTTGATGAAATTCAACATCCTTTTCATGATAAACACATGAAATCCTTTCATGTGTTTTTCCTCAACAGACTAGGAAACTATCTGAACATAATAAATGCCATATATGAACAACTTGCAACTGACATTAGACTTGGTGGTGAAAGACAGAGAGCTTTTTCTGTGAGATCACAAAACAAGGCAAAGATGCCTGCTTTTGCCATTTCTGTTCAACATAGTTCTGGAAGTTCTAGCCAGAGCAGTTAGGCAAGAAAATAAAATAAAAGACATTCAAACTGCAAAGAAAGAATTAAAATTACCTGTTCACAGAAGACATGATCTTAAATGTAGAAAACCCTAAAGATTCCACACAAAAAAACCCTGTTAGAACTAAAACAAATGCAGCAAAATAGCAGAATACAAAATAAACACCCCCAAATTACAACAATCCAAAAAGAAGTTTAAGAAAACAATTCTATTTAAAATAGCATCCAAAAGAATAAAATTCTTAGGAATTATCTTGACCAAAGAGGTAAAAGACTTGTATAATGAAAACTACAAAGTATTGCTGAAATTAAAGACAGACAAAAATGGAGAGACATTCCATGTTCAAGAGGACTTCATATTGTTAAAAATGTCAATACTACCCAAAGTGATGTACAGATTCAATACAATCCCTATCAAAATCCCAGCGACATTTTTTGCAGAAATAGAAAATTTCATTCTCAGATTCATATGGAATCTTAAGTAACCCTGAATAGCCAAAACAATCTTGAAAAAGAAGAACAAAGTTGGAGGACTCACAAGCTACAGTAATCAAAACAGAGTGGTACAGGCATAAATACATACATATACATATATATATAGAGAGAGAGAGAGAAAATTGAATAGAATAGACAGCCCAGAAATAAATCCTTGCTTATATGGTATATTAGTCCATTTGTGTTGCTTATAACAAAATACCTGGAACTGGGTAATTTATCAAGAAAATGAAATTTATTGCTTACAGTTTCTAAGGCTGAGAAGTCCAAAGTCCATCTGGTGGTGGTGACAGTGACCCAGGGGTCTCACATTGCAAGATGGTGGAAGCAGAGAGAGCAGAGAGAGCAAAAGGCAGACTCTCCTCTTCTTTTAAAGGCCTCAGAACCATATCCCTGACCACCATTTTTAATCCATTCACTACAGCATGGTCCTACAATCTAATTACCTCTTCAAGGCTCCACTTTCCAATTACCATAGTAGAATTTCCCACCCTCTGAACAGGCACAGTGGGGGCTAAGTTTCTAATACATAAAACTTGGGGGACACAATTCAAGCTTCAGTGAGTTTTGGGGTACATAATTCAATCCACTGCATTCCACTCCTGGCCCGCCAAAGCTCTTTTTCACATGCAAATATATTCATTTTATCCCCAAAGTCTTAACTTGTTTCAGCTCAAAAGTCCAAAGTTCAAAGTCCTATCTGTGAAACCAATACAAGTTATCTACTTCCAAGATACAATGGTGGGAAAAATTAGGGTAAATATTCCCGTTCCAAAAGGGAGAAATAGGTCAAAAGGAAGGTGTAACAGGTCCCAGACAAGTCTGAAACCCAGCAGGGCAGGCATTAAATCTCAAGGCTAGCAAATCAGGTACCTTGATTCCATGTTCAACCTCCTCTGCATGCTGGTGTGGGGGTTGAGTCCCCAAGTCCCCAGGAAGTTCTGTTCCTATGGCTTTCCTGGTCTCAGACCACACTTCAGCTCTCCCAAGCTGCCCTTCCACTCTGGTAGCTCCACAGGCCTGGGGTCTCCATGGCAATCCTGCTCTCATGGCTCCACTAGGCATGGCACTAATGGGGTTTCTCTGCTGCAACTCTGACCCCATGATTCCACTTGGCATGGCTCTAGTGAAGGTCATATTCAGTGACTCCACCCCTGCCACAGATCTCTTCCTGGGCCCCCAGACTTTTCCATACATCCTTCGAAATTGCAGTGGAAGCTCTGAAGGCTGCCCAGCTCTGGCATTCTGTGAGCCTATAGACCTAACACCACATGGACACCACCAAGACTTCCAGCTTGTGTTTTCCAAAGCTGCACATCCAGCCACACCTGGGACCAATTTATCCACAGCTGGAGTAGCCAAAGCAGCTGGGGTGCTGGTGCTGGAGGTAGTTTCCAGAGGTAGCCCTGGGCAGTAAGCCTGTGGAGGGGGACTCAAGCCTGTTTCCCAAGACCATTTTGTTTCCCTAGGTCTTTGGGCCTGAAATGTAAGGGTTGGCCCCAGTGGCTTCTGCAATGCCTTCAGGGCCTTTTTCTCCTTCTCTTGACAATCTCTTTCTTTTGCACTAATCTTCTTAGCTAAGGGTCTCTGGGCTGCACCATTGCATGCTCTCTGCTTCCCTAACACATGGACAGGCTGCAAATTTGCCAAATCTTTACACTGTGCTTCCCTTTTAAATTCTGGCTTTATGTCATACCTTTGCCACCATAACTCAGCGTAGGTTATTACCAGTAGCCATGCAGCTTCCTTAATGCTTTACTGCTTAGAAATTTCTTCCACCATATACTCCGGTTCACAACTTCCACAAATTCCTAGGGCATGGACACAAGGCAGCCAAGTTCCTTGCCAGTTCACAGCAAGGGTGATCTTTGCCCCAGTTTCCAATAAATTCCTTCTGATTTCTATCTGAGACCTCCTTAGAATGGTCTTTACAGTCCATATTTCTATCAGCATTCTACTCACCACCATTTAACCAGTATCTAAGACATTCCAAACTTTCTCTCATCTTTTTGTCTTTCTCTGAGTCCTCCAAACTCCTCCAACCTTTGCTTAATACCCAGTTCCAAAGCTGCTTCCACATTTTCAAGTATCTGTATAGCAACACCCCATTCCTGGTACCAATTTTCTGTATTAGTCTGTTTTGTGTTGCTATAACAGAATACCCGAGACTGGGTGATTTATAAAGAAAACAAAATTTATTGCTTATAGTTTCTGAGGCTAGGAAGTCCAAAGTCCATTTAGTGGTGGCAACAGTAACCCAGGGGTCTCACATTGCAAGATGGTGGAAGCAGAGAGAGCAGAGAAAGAGATAGAGACTCTCTTTTAAAACCCTCAGAACCATGCCCCTGATCACCATTTTTAATCCATTCACTACAGCATGGTCCTACAATCCAATCACCTCTTCAAGGCTCCACCTTCCAATTACCATAGTAGGATTTCCCACCCTCTTAATAGTCACAGTGGGAGCTAAGTTTCTAATACATAAAACTTGGGGGACACAATTCAAGCTTCAGTGAGTTTTGGGGGACATAATTCA
This sequence comes from Galeopterus variegatus, assembly GCF_000696425.1. Classification (NCBI taxonomy): domain Eukaryota; kingdom Metazoa; phylum Chordata; class Mammalia; order Dermoptera; family Cynocephalidae; genus Galeopterus; species Galeopterus variegatus. The sequence continues at coordinate 2,388 of NW_007726188.1, read as the reverse complement.
ATCCACTGCATATGGTTACTATGAACTAAATTGTGTCCCTCCAAAATTCATATGCTGAAGCCCTAACTCATGTGACTGTATTGGACATAGGGGATTAGAAGAAAGGTGATAAGGTTAAATGATGCCATAAGAGTATAGCCCTGATCCAGTAGAACTGGTACCTCTATAAGAAGAGGAAATGATAGCAGGGCTCATTTTTGGTGTGTGAGGCCTCATCAAGATGGCAGCCATCTGGAAGCCAGAAAGAGAGCCCTCCCCAGAATAAAATTGTGCTGACACCCTCCACTCCAACTTCAGAAAATAAATTTCTGTTGTTTCAGCCACCCATTCTATGGTATGTTTTTTAGGGCATACCAAACTGACTAATAAAATAGTCAAATGACTTCCTACAAGATATCAAGATCATCCAATGGGGAAAGAACAGTCTTTTCAAGAAATGGTGCTTGGAAAACTGGATATACACATGCAAAAGAATAAAGTTGGGTACTTATATAACACCAAATACAAAAATAAACTCAAAATGAATTAAAGACCTAAACATAAGAGCTAAAATTACAACACTGTTGTAAGAAAACACAAGATAAAATCATCACAACATTAGATTATTAGATTTGGCAAGGATTTCTTTTTTTTTTTTTCCCTTGGCTGGTACAGGTATCCAAACCCTTGATCTTGGTGTTATGACACCATGCTCTAGCCAACTGAGCTAACGAGCCAGCCCTGATTTCTTGATATGACTAATAGCAGGCAACAATAGAAAAAATTCACAAATTGGGTGTGATGAAAATTAAAAACTTTGTGCATCAAAGGACACTGTCAGCACAGTAAAAAGGCAACCTCCAGTATAGGAAAATATTTGCAAATCACATATCTGGAAAGGGATTAATATACAGAATATATAGAGAACTACTAAAACTCAAGAACAATAAAACAACCCAATTCAAAAATGGGCAAAGGAATTGAATAGAAATTTCTTCAAAGATATACAAATGGCTAATAAGCACATGAAAAGATGCTCTGCTCCATTAGTCATTAGGGAAATGCAAATCAAAACCAAATGAGATACCATCGCACACCCATTAGGATGGCTACTATTAAAAATAAACAGAAAATAACAAACAGTGAAGACGTGGAGAAATTGGAAGCTTGTAAACTGTTAGTCGGAGTGTAAAATGGTGTAGCTACTGTGGAAAACAGTATGGTGGTTCCTCAAAAAATTAAAAACAGGTTCACCATATGACCCAGCAATTCCATTTCTGGGTATATACCCAAAAGAATTAAAAACAGAATCTCAAAGAAACATTTGTACACCCATATTCATAGCAGCATTACTCACAATAGCCAAATGGTTAAAGCAACTCAGATGTCCTTTGACAGATGAATAGATAAGCAAAATGTGGTAAATACATACAATGGAATATTACTCAGCCTTAAAAAGGAAGAAAATTCTGACACTTTATAATATGGATGAACCTTGAGGACATTATGCCAAGTGAAATAAACCAGTCACCAAAAGACAAATACGGTATGATTCTACTTACATGGGGTACTTAGAGTAGTCAAATTTATAGAGACAGAAAGAAGAATAGTTGTTATCAAGGATTGGAGAAGGAAGGAATGGGGTGTTACTGTTTGATGGGTACGGAGTTTCAGTTTTACAAGCTGAAAAGTATGGTGGAGATGGACGGTGGAGATGGTTGCACCACAATATAATTAATACCACTGAATACTTAAAAATGGTTAAGATGGTAAATTTTATGTTATATGTATTCTACCACAATTAAAAAAAATTTAAAGGAATCAGAACTTGATGTTTTTGGAAATTCTCAGCTTCTCCAGATTTCAAAGGTACTAACATTAAGAAATGGCTTCCAAGAAAAGTTCATGCTTTGGGCACTGCCAGGAAAACCCTGGTCTAAAGGTGAACCAAAGACGTGACTATAAAAACTTTTGTTAGATTGAGAAAGATAAAAAGTGGTACCCTCAGAGTACTATTCAGTCACACAAAGAGCCTTTTAAAAAAAGATTAGATGTGTGCTTCACACATCCTCTCAATCAAACAATAGAGCCTCCTGGAAGCTTATGCACTTTGTCCCTCAGATTTCTAGGCAGGAGCCTCAGGTAGAGAAAGGCTTATCTAGAAGAGATTTCTAGTTTGACTTTTGTGTAATGGAATGAATCCTAATGAGATTCACAGGAGGCTCACAATGTTTTTGCATGAATTTTATCAGGAAGAACTCTGCCAGCTTGAACTGAAAGAGACAGATTGAAAAGTAAGAGGTACTTCGGGCCAGCCTGTGGCTTACTTGGGAGAGTGTGGTGCTGAGAACGCCAAGGCCATGGGTTCGGATCCCATATAGGGATGGCCGGTTTGCTCACTGGGTGAGC
>NW_007726187.1:1186907-1218838 GCF_000696425.1 Galeopterus variegatus | reverse complement strand
AAAAAAAAAAAAAAAAAAAAAAAAAAACACTTAATAGACACCTATTATGTGCCGTGTACACATTCTCTGTGGTCAGAAGGACTGTAGCCTCCTAACGAACCGGTTTCTGCCCACTCCTGGAGGAAGATTCATTCTCACACCACAGGGATGAGAAAGAGCCTCTTCCCATCCCTGCCCATGTCCCCTGCCTGTGTGGTGAGATGCTGCCCAGTAAGAGACTCTGCCTCCTGAACCCTCATGTGACCAATTGGCATGGCTTTTTGCCAACCTGGGTTCTAAAAAATTTGAGCCTGGGACAAATGTTCACAGATCTTTACCAGACTGTGAGACTACTGACAGCAGGAATCTATTGAGTGCATCTTTGCATTTCCAGCCCCAGCTCAGGTCTGGCACGTAGCAGGTGCTCAGTAAATGAATGAATGGATGCATGCATACGTGGATGGATGGATGGTGGGTGGATGGGGGATGGATGGATGGCAGATGGATGTATGTATGGGTGGGTGGATGGTGGGTGGATGGATGGGTAGATGGATGGGTGGGTGGATGGTGGGTGGATGGATGGGTAGATGGATGGGTCGGTGGATGGTGAATGGATGGGTGGGTGGGGGGATGGGTAGGTGGATGGCTGATGGAAGAATGGATAGACAGGTGGATGGTGGACAGGTCAGGTAGTTATTTTTTTATGGCCTCCTGCTAGCCTGTGTTTCCTACAAGGCAGAGGCTGTGTCTTGTTCATCTCTGAGTCCTCAGCCCTTGGCCAATAGTGAGTACTCTGCGGATTTCTATTGAGCATGCACAGTAGGTTGACATGGACATAGCCTAGGACAGGTGGCACTCAGCACAGTGAATGGGGCTCCAGTGGTGGGCAGCACTGGAGTGAATGGGTGGTTGGTGAATTTCCCTCGTTGGTGAGCATTTCAGACTTGTTAACCCTGAGCATCTGTCCTTGCCCTGTTGTTACTGGCTCTTGAGTGCTGAGAGTGGAGGTGCTGCATAAATCCAAGGCAGAGTTGGTGCACCGTAATATGGGAACAGCCAGATGAGCATGTCCAAGAGGGTAATAGGGGGTTTCTACCTCTGGCCAGCCCCGTATGTGGTGAACATGATCCTCACATACATTCTTGGGAAGTGGAGCCTATGAGAGGCAGGGGAGAACTTGGGACAGAGGGGCAGGGAAGAAGCAGGTCCCAGCTGAGACCACCCGACTGGATGGCAGGGCAGCTGAGACACCGACTCTCCCCACCCACTGTTCCTTGGTGGCATCATTTCCATGTACTGTACTATGCACAGCCAGAAAGGCGACCCGTGTGATGAAGGGACGTCGGTTTGGGAATGGCAGGACTTGCATTGCAGATCTTTGGTCTGTTCACTGTATGACCTTGGATATGTGTTTTCACCTCTCTGGGCCTTGGTTTCCTCATCTGTAAAATGGGTGTAACCAAACCACTTGGGGTTATTCTGCACTAAGTGAGCTGGGGCAACCAGAGCCCCTGAGATGTTGCCTTCACCTGAGTACCTGCCACTAAACTAGCTATTGAATGGTCCAGGCATGGGCTGTGTGTGGTACAGACTCCAAGGACCTGCCCCTGTCCCCAGGAGGCAAGCTCTTCTCCCTCCCTCTTTGTTTCTCTCTCTCCCCCGGTCAAGGAGGAGCTGTCTGGGAGGGTAGAAGGTGACTCCAGCCCACAGGGCAGGGAGAGGGGAGCTGAGTCAGTAGGGGAGGGGCTCTGGTGGGTAGAGACAGAGCAGGAGCATGGCCACCGGCCTCAGCCACTCTGTCTCATTTATCTCCGTCCCCGCAGCCTGGGGCGGGCCTGGCACATAATAGGTCCCACTTAGCTCTTGGAGACGTCTGTGGAACTTGTCCAGGTGGCAGGATTGCCCCTCCCCCATTTCCATCACTGCTTCTCTAAAACCGGGACCACCTGCTACTTGAAGGCAGGGTCACCAGGGCACAGGCCTCTGGATCGGTGGCTGGTGGCACTGGGAGGAGGATTGGCCACACACAGGGCAGTGTGCAGGGTCTGAGAAGATCATGAGTTTTGGGGTCAGGCAGACCTGGGCAGGAGCCTTGGGTAAGTCTCAGATCCTCCTGGCCTCGGTGGGTCACCTGCAACATGCCAGTGGGGTGCTTGCCTGGCAACACATGGCCCAAGCCAGCCTGGTGCAAGCTGTCGAGTGAGGTGGTGGGAGGTGGCTCCTTTCACCAGAGCCTTTGCCCCATGGAAGGACTCAGGCAAGTCCCTGGGGGAGCACTTGGGCAGGGTCAATGTGGGGAGTGGGATCTTCCTGAGAGCACATGATTGGTGGTGAGGCCAGTGAGCAATGGGATGAAGGGCCCAGGCAATGGCTTGACTTGGATGCCCACCAGAGTCCCAGTCAGCCACTTATAGCTGTGTGACTTCAGGCAAGTCACTTTGCTCCTCGAGCCTCAGTTTCCTCATTTGCAAAATTAGGGTGGTGGTCCCAGGCCTGCCTGCTCCCTGAGATCATTTCAGTGATCAAAACAACAAAAAAACCCAACAGCAACACGACGTGAGAGTCTTTTGTGAAGCAGAGGGTCTTCTATAAACAGTGCTAGGAAGGGCAGAGGGCCACCCCCGACCCCCTGGGCTCCCTCAAAGAAGAAGCAGGGGCTATGTCTTCCCCCAGGGTCAGGGGACTCTCATGTGTCCTCTGGACCACAGAGCAAGAGTGGCCTCAGATGTGGGGGGGGAGCTGAGGTGGAAGGGCATGGTGACTCCTTCCTGACACCGACCGGGGCTGTTCTCTTCCAGGGCTGTGTCCGGGGTGGATGCTGAACCAGACTTGGTCCACGTGGAAGCCCAGGACCTCAGTGGAGGTAAGCTGGGGGTGCAGCCACCAGGTGTCCCTGCATCTTCTTGCCCACCTCCAGGCTCAGCGGTGACCGTGTTCAGTCCCTCTTCCTCCATGCGCACCCTGCACAGCCGACCTTGCTGTATTTTGTATGATGTGGCATAATTTTAAATGCGCTTGTTTTCCAGCTGGGGATAAATTGAAGTCAAGGAGCTCCGCTCCAGTGGAAAAGTCTATTAAGAGGGCAATTTGTTCTGGCCCCTGAGCACTGAGTGTTTCCCGCTCTCCCAGCCCCCACCCCAGCGCTTGCTGACGGCTGAGGAGGGGTGGGGCCTGTGTGGCTCCTCCAGTGGGGCAGGCGCTTGGCCACCCCAATCTAGCTGGCTTCATGCCATGGAGAGCCCACGGGCCTCACGTGCCATGAGGCAGGTCCTCGGTGCTCCTGAGGAAGGAATTGGCGGCAGAACCATGGAATGTTCTGGAGCATCAGAGCTGGAAGGACCCACAGATTGTACTTTCATTCCACAGACACTTGTAGTCCCCTGTGTACCATTCTGACCCTGCCAGGGACACAGAGATGAGCTGGACAAACCCCTGCCCCTGGCCTGGTGGGGAGACAGTACAGACTCAATCCTGTACAAGCAGTAGGACCCCGAGTGTAGTGGGGGAGGGGGAGGGAGGCTGTGACCAGGTGCCAGTCACTAGTCCAAACACATTTAAATACTGTGCCAGGTTCGTGCTCCTCCCGCTGGGACTCTCCTCAGGCGGTGACCTCCGCACACTGTCTTTGATGAGCAGGGGTGCTGAGGATGCAGGGCAGCAGAGCTCCTGTGCAGAGTGCACTCCCTGGGGACAGAGCAGTGCCAGGGAACATCAAGTCCTGGCTAAGAGCAGAAATGCTGGCATCTGCTCCTAGCCTGCCACTGGCCAACAGCATGACCCTGGGCAGTAACCTCCGTCCCCTCACCTGTAAAACAGAAATAATGACAACAAATGAGTCAATACCATGCAGTGCTCCACACCAGGTTGTCACACGTTGACACTGACACTGGGGGATGGCCATTTACCATTTCCCAATCCTTAGCTCTTAGCCAGGTCCTGCCACACTGTGGGCAGGTGCGGTAGCTGGTATTGTCTCCATTTTAATAACCAGGAGAACAAAGTCCAGAGAGGGTCTAGATTTGTCTGAGGTCACAGGGTCACAGGAGGGTACACCCCAGCTCTGCCATCCTCTCCTCACACCCCCTGAGGCCTTCACCAAATCCCAAAATATCCCAGGCCTTTCACAGGGTGGCATAGCAGTACTGGATGCAGTTGAGGGTGGTTGTCTTTCATGACATCCCAGCCTCTCACCAGGAGGAAGGAAAGGCCCAAATCCTAAATCGAGGGCATCCATCTTGACCACAGAAATCGGCAAGTGCTGTAAGTCAGGGCACAGTGACAGCCCAGCCATGGTGGAAAGAGTGAAAGAGTGAAGAAGCGAATGAGTGACACAGCAAAGAGGACTGGGTGAGTGAATGAGTGAGTGACTGAGTGACTGAGTGACTGAGTGTGTGACTGAGTGAGTGGGTGAAGGGGTGAGTGAGTGAGTGAGTGAATGAGTGAATGAGTGAGTGAGTGAGTGAATGAGTGAGTGAGTGAGTGAATGAGTGAATGAGTGAGTGAGTGAATGAGTGAACAAATGAGTGAGTGAATGAGTGAATGAATGAGTGAACGAATGAGTGAGTGAGTGAATGAGTGGGTGAGTGAGTGAGTGAGTGAGTGAGTGAATGAGTGGGTGAGTGAGTGAGTGAGTGAATGAGTGAGTGAATGAGTGAGTGAGTGAGTGAGTGAATGAGTCAGTGAGTGAGTGAGTGAGTGAATGAGTGAACAAATGAGTGAATGAGTGAGTGAATGAATGAGTGAACGAATGAGTGAGTGAGTGAATGAGTGAACAAATGAGTGAACGAATGAGTGAGTGAACGAGTGAATGAGTGAGTGAGTGAGTGAGTGAATGAGTGAACAAATGAGTGAGTGAGTGAGTGAATGAGTGAGTGAGTGAATGAGTGAGTGAGTGAGTGAGTGAGGGAATGAGTGAGTGAGTGAATGAATGAGTGAGTGAATGAGTGAATGAGTGAGTGAGTGAATGAGTGAACAAATGAGTGAGTGAGTGAGTGAATGAGTGAGTGAGTGGGTGAGTGAGTGAGTGAGTGAGTGGGTGAGTGAGTGAATGAGTGAACAAATGAGTGAGTGAGTGAGTGAGTGAGTGAATGAGTGGGTGAGTGAGTGAGTGAGTGGGTGAGTGAGTGAATGAGTGAACAAATGAGTGAGTGAGTGGGTGAGTGAGTGAATGAGTGAATGAGTGAGTGAGTGAGTGAGTGAATGAGTGAGTGAATGAGTGAATGAGTGAATGAGTGGGTGAGTGAGTGAGTGAATGAGTGAGTGAGTGAGTGAGTGAGTGAGTGAGTGAGTGAGTGAATGAGTGAGTGAGTGAATGAGTGAGTGAGTGAATGAATGAGTGAGTGAATGAGTGAGTGAATGAGTGAACAAATGAGTGAGTGAGTGAGTGAATGAGTGAGTGAGTGGGTGAGTGAGTGAGTGAGTGAATGAGTGAACGAATGAGTGAGTGAATGAATGAATGAGTGAGTGAGTGAGTGAATGAGTGAGTGAATGAGTGAACGAATGAGTGAATGAGTGAGTGAGTGAGTGAGTGAGTGAATGAGTGAGTGAGTGAGTGAGTGAACGAATGAGTGAGTGAATGAGTGAATGAGTGACTGAATGAGTGAATGAGTGAGTGAGTGAATGAGTGAGTGAGTGAGTGAATGAGTGAATGAGTGAGTGAGTGAGTGAGTGAACGAGTGAATGAGTGAATGAGTGAACGCGTGGGCGTCGGCTGAGCCTGCCCTGGGCTGGTCTCCGACCTGCTCTGCAGCCAGGCAAGCCCACTGCAGCATGTCAATGTTGACCACCGTGGATGACTCGCCCCTTCAAAGACATGGCGGATATGTCCCAGGAGGTTTGGCGGTGGCACAGCCATGGCCAGCTGTGGGTGGACTGCATGTCCCCGTCTCACTGAGTCCTCCAGCAGCTCTGTGAGGTGGGCAACACCTCGTGGCACAGTGTCAGAGCCTGAGGCTGTGCACATCCCACTGCATGCTGTGGGGTCTGCATGAGGGCATGGGTCTTCCTGGCTCCACACCCACGCCCCTAGCCACTCTCCACACTACCCTGCACCAGGGCCCTGGCAGGACATGCCCAAAAGTTCCATGGACTCAGAGTTTCCTGCTCTGGGCTCCACGCTGGTCCTTGCATCTGGACCTGCTCCTGGCTCCCAAGCCAGGCAGAAGAGCTTCCTCAAGGCTGGACGGCTCCAGCCTTCATGTGCCACCAAACCCTGGGAAACGGAAGGACTGAAATAAACACAGCAGCTGTCTGGCAAAGCATACATTCAGTTTTGCTCAACCATAAATATTTGAAAATGTGTGAAGAGCATTTGCTTAAAGGTAGAGAGGAAAGAACACTTGTGTCCCACTCCCTTCCTGTGGGGACGGTGTGCTCCCAGCGCACTAGCAGTGCCTTCCTGAGGATTAAAGGCACTCATCTGAGAGTGCACCTGGCACGGAGTGGCCCCCATTCAGCAGCAGGTGTCATCATGGGCAGGCTCTTTAAAAGTCAAACCTACAAGCAAACCACCGTGGTGGTATCAGAATACAGTTGGAGCCCAGAACGTGTAGCAGGCAGTCGTGTCCAAGGCTGTTTCCAACCCCTTCTCCGGCTGCAGTCTGAATATTTGCTGTCTCATGCGCCTCATGGCTGGCTCTTATCTCCTGCAGGTTTTCGGTATGTCACCTGCCAGATCCACAATTGCTCCGATAAGACACTAACAGCCCCGTTCGCAGGCCCCATTGACCACGGCTCTCTGACCGTGCAGGACGATTACATCTTCTTTAAGGTAAGCTTACTTCTGAGCTCCCGGGGCTTTTTGAAATGGGCAGTAGTTGATGTGGCATATAAGCCACTTTGGGGAAAATGGGATCACTTGGAAAAGAGGCAATAAAATGGCTCTTTTACTTTTAAGTGCTACTAGGCAGCTCACGTTCCCCTGCACCGCGACTGTGGCTGCAGCATCCCAGGATCACCTAGTCACTGGAACTCTGGCTCGGGGACGCTGCGAGCTCTGCCTCCCTCTGCCCACCCCAGTCTCCCACCACTGGGGTTCCCAAACCCATACCTGTGTTGCCCTATTTGGTTTCTTGGTGACACTGGAACTGATAAGGGCTGTTTCTGGCTAGCTCAGATCATTGGAAGGTTCATCTAGCACCAGGACAGGGTCCGTGTCCTCTGACTCTCATGCGTTGACCCCTGTTCTCTGGACCCCATGAGACAAGTCCAGAGTCTCCTGCTGAGAAAGCCCCTTGGGAAAAGCCACTGGGTCTTCTTCCCCTGAAGACCCCCATACTCCCCAGCCTCCTCCTTGTCCTGTCTCCACGAGGCTTTGTCTCCCCAGCTCCCCTCTCCACACTCAGCGTGAGCCACGGGCCACCCTGGAGTTAGGGGGCTGGGACGGGCAGGGGCATCCCACCCCCATTGGAGCCGGCCCTGACTTCCAGCCCTGCCCGTCTCCATGTCCTCTGCGGACGCCCGGCCACAGCTTTCCACGCCCCTCTGTGAGCTCGCATATGTTGTTCCTGTGCCTGGAATGTGCTCCCCCTTCCTCACCGGCCAATTCCTGCTCCTTCTCCAAGACTCATCACGCACCACCTCCTTCAGGAAGTCTTCCCCGATCTCTGCCTCCACTCCGGGCCCACTGGCTGCCTCCACACAGCACCCCCAGCCCTGCTCCCTCCTTGGTCACAGTCCAGGCCTCCCGTGCCATCCTTCGCTGCTTCCCCCTCTTGTTCCTACACCAGACCCAGGCCATCCAAGGCTGGGCACTAGGTCTATACTGACCACCTGTTTCCCGGCACCTAGCATTGCGTTCCTACCGATATCCACTCAGTGTTGGAGCAAAGTCAGGGTCAGCTTTTTGGGAACCATATCCCATGTTGAGTGGTTTGTAAACATGGTGATGGTCTGGCCTGTCAACACCCTGCAGCGCAAGACGCCAGGAGCGCCCTGTGGCTGCACAGGTTGTGTCACTACTATGTGCACCCTGGGAACCTGGGGTAGCTCAGGTAGAGGGTTTTAGGAAGAAAGGCCTGACTGTCGGGTCTGGGCTGTGAGGGGCTGTAGGGGAGGGTTCAGGGAAGCTGGGCTTGGCTCTGGCTGGGTGTTGTCGGATAGGAACTAGACGGGCGGAGTGGCCCAACAGCCGGAGTGTGTGCTGCCTGCTGGACCCTGGTGTGGCTGGAGCTGCCAGAAGCTCAACACCAAGCCTTCTCCTGTCTCCAATATTAGACAAAGCCACTCTGTGACTGTGACAGACAGAGACAAAAATGAGAGCATGGTGTTGCACAGAAGCATCCCGTGCATAGAGCCTGGGGCCAAGGTGCTAAGTGGTTCTCAGCCATCCCACTGCTGAAGCTACTCTCTCAGAAGGGTGATGGAGGTCCCTTGGAGAGGGGATCTGGGCTGCGGAGGGGGCATTTCATCATACCACACAGGGTGTCTGACCCTGATGGTACACGGACTGGCTTTGGACGACAGCCATGGGTCCTCTGAGCCTCTGTTTGCTATTCCATGCAGTGGGACTGACGATCCTTTCTGCGCTCACTTCTGGGGGCCTGCCGCTCCATGAAAGGTTCTGACTCGCTCCTGCCTGTCAGTTCTCCCCACCATGGGGTCATTCTGAGGAGGCGGCAATGGCATAAAAAGACAACGTGGGTGTCCTGCCTGGCTCCGTTCACCAGCAAAAGTCGCATTTGCATCTTTCAGATACAGCCCTGAGGTTCTGCTTTGCCTTTGGGCACAGTGGCCTCCAGGGCACTCACCTAAAGCCAACTCTGCACCCCCCAGTAGCCTGTAGATGGGGAGGTGGCAACAGTGCTCGAAGGCCTGGTTCATTCTCCACCTGTGCCCATGAGAGGCTGCGCTGTCTTCACCAGCTGGCAGGAGTGGGACCTCATCTGCGCGGCATCTGCCCATGGCTCCCCAGTGCCCTCCCTGGTGAATGCAAACTTCTAGAGTGGTGGAGGCTGGCCAAACCTGGCCCTGCCTTCTCCTGCCCACCCCTGGAGCTTATCTGATGGGAGACGGGGCTCTGAGAGGGGCAGTGACTTCTCACAGACAGTCTTTTGGGCGACATCCCCCACCTGTTAAGCAGGCAGTCTGTCTCTGGCCGTGTGGCTCTTCCTGCTGAGGGAGCAGAGCGCTACCTCCTCCAGGAAGCCTGCCCGGCCTCCCTCACCCCAGAAGACCTTACTCTGAGCTCCCAGGACCTCTGAGCTTCCAGCATCACAGCACTCCCCACACGGGGGGCACGGGGGGCTGGACCGCCACAAGACCTCACAGCCCCTGCCTTCGTGGACAGACTTGTCTAGAGAGGTTTTGTCATCACTGTGGTCATGAGGCCTTGCCCACTGCTGGCCTGTTGGAAGGGGTCGCCGTGTATTTGTTGATTTGCAGCAATAACAACATCCAACACCTTTATGATTCCTACAGAGCCACACACTGCCCCAGGTGCTTCAGACATGAGTCCCCACAACTGCCCCCTCAGGCGGCCTCTGATATTGTTGTCAGAAAGGTTCTGCAGCTCCCCCAAGGCACATGGCTGACAGGTGCTGGAGCTAGAATTTGAACGCACGCAATGGCTGTGCTCTCAAGCACTGCACCGTGTTATGTATGCACAAACTCATACACATGCACACACACAGGACCCATGCTCACCCACACACGGGACACACCCACCCACACATGTGGGATGCATGCTCACACATGTGCAAATGTGCATGGGCCACATGGTGCACATGCATGGAGCACATACATGTGCACACACGAGATGCACACGTGCCCACATGAAACGCACACGGGCACAGCTCCCTCACATCCACATGCACACATGCAGTGAGACTTAGGGTTCCAGGAGACTGTCCCCACGGGAACTGCCACCCTCTCCTTCCTCTTGTGCCCCTCCTCCTCCTCTTCCCCTCGCTCCCTCCTCGTCCTGCCCAAGAAAGCTGATGCCTCTTTTCCTGGCTCTTCTGTTGCCTGTGTGGGAGGCAAGTCACTCGATGCCTGTGCCTTGGTTTCCTCTCGTATAATATGGAAATGACCACAGCTTACGGGGCTGTCGTTGTAGGATCAATGGGCTGCCCTGGTAAAGCACTCGGGACAGTGCCACCACCTTGACAGGGCTCGGGAACTATTGCCTCTTGCTTTGTTTTTCATGCCTCATGGTTGGGTGGTCACCTTTCATGACCTGAGCTTACCTTTGGCCTGTCTCCCCCTCCACCTGGCTCACCAGTGTACTCTCTTTAAGAGAAGTTCTGGGAAATGGGGCTTTCTCCACTGTATTCCGTAACTCGGGTGCAGGAAACGTGGTGCTGAGAGAGCATGGGGAAAAGGTTAGTTCTAACTGAGGGGAGCAGAGGAAGACTTCCCAGAGGAGGGGCATTCGGTGTGGGGCTTTGAAGGATGAATAGGAGTCTGTCCATTTCAGTCGGAACAGCTATACACAGAGTAAAAGGGCATTTTCACCAGGCGAATACAATGTGTAGTTTCTTATTCAAGAGAATTTGGCTTGACTGGAAATCAAGCCCCTTAAAAATGGGTTTCTTCCCTCCCGTTAGGCAACCTCAACAAACCGGACCAAGTACTATGTTTCTTATCGTCGTGGTGAATTTGTCCTGATGAAGCTGCCGAAGTATGCACTGCCAAAGGTAAGTAAGAGTGGCTCCCCTTCCACCTGGCCCTACACCAGATCCCGGGCCTGCACTGACTCGGGGGCTGCCCACACCCTGTCCCCGGCCCTGCCTCAGACCTACCTCCATTGTGCCCACCTGCTAGCAGTTATTCCCGTTTTGCGGAGGACGCGATGCAAGTTCAGAGAGGCTGAATAACCTGTGTGAGGTCACGCAGCTAGTCAGAAACAAAAGCAGTCTCAGACCCAGGTCTGGGCGCGTCCGAGCCCAGCCTCATGGAGGACATTTGGATGATATGCTTTACAGATCTCTGTCCCATGTGTGTGATTTAGAAACACAGACAGAGCCTCCCTTCCTCCACACCTGTTTATTGAGCTCCAAATATAAGCGAGGAATTATGCCAGGAGGTGATGCCACAGCTGTGAATCAGATGCCCAGGTTCCTGTTCTTGGGGGGATTTCAGACAGGGAACAGGCAGAAGATCAAGAAAACAAATGTGTAACATGGGTGCCAGTTGTGATTCGTACTGTGAAGGGAACACAAGGCAGAGACAGAGTCATGGAGGGTGTGCACGCACGTGGGGAGGGCAACCAGGGAAGGCCTCACTGGAGGGGACATTTCATCCAAAGCCCAAAGGCTGGGAATCAAGTAGCTTTGCAAAGAGCAGGGGAGACAGCAGTGCAGGGGAAGGGCAGAGCCCGTGCAAAGGCCCTGAGGCAGAGAGTGAGGGCAAGAGAGGAGAGAGCTGCTCTGGTCTCCAGGCTGGGGCTGCAATTGCTGTAGTGTCCTTGGGCACATGAGCTAATGCTCTGGGCACTGTCAGTCCTCTCCTGAGCTAGAAATGGAAAAAGTCCATGAGGCCTTTTTAAAACTTCTCATTCTTTTTTTTTAAGGATGACCGGTAAGGGGATCTTAACCCTTGACTTGGTGTTGTCAGCACCACACTCAACCAGTGAGCGAACCAGCCATCCCTATATGGGATCCGAACCCATGGCCTTGGTGTTGTCAGCACCGCACTCTCCTGAGTGAGCTATGGGCTGGCCCTAAAACTTCCCTTTCAAAAAAGAAAATAAATGGAAAGAAAAAAAGGAGTAAGCTTAATAGATTAACTGCAGGCCTGGCTGAATAAGTAAATGAAAATCTAATGATTTCATCTCAGGCAAAGGCAGTTGGCATCTGGGGAGGTGAGGGACTTTTTAGCATGTGAGAGGCTTTTCCAGGATGTCTGGGGTCAGTGGTCTGGGGGGCTGCAGCAGCAGAAGCGCCCTGTGTCTTGGGCCCTTTGTCCTGTTGTTGAGGAGGGAGGTACACAGCTGGGAGTTAGGCCCACGCCTGGGACCCTCCCTGCTCCCCTCTGGTGTTGGGGTCTGGGGGTATCTGGAGCATCAATCAGTCTGTTTCCAAGGGTGTTCTCAACAGGCTGCATCCACGAGTCATGACCTCTGTGACTGTGACTGATGATTGTACCTCCCTGGACCTTGGCGTTCTCATCCTCATCTGCAGATGTGACGTCACAGTGTGTGTTTCTCAAAATCTTCAGTGACATTTGCAGGGAGACTTGACAGTGTGCATTTCACACTAGTTTCCATCTTCCCCCATTTCTATGGAAATTGGAGGTCATTGAAAAGAATCGCGAGGCTCTACTAAAAGGTACAGCCCAACATTGTACCTGGGTGACGGAAATGACAGACACATACATGGCCTCATGTCATTCAGTTTCAAGGAAGGACGAGGGACCCATTCAGAGCAGGTGGCATTTGCTGAGGCATTCGGCATCCTCGCGTGGGGGACCATGCCCAGGAGCCAGAGTCAGGTTGCTTTCTGGGGAACGTGGCTCCCAGAGCCCTGCAGGGTCTTCAAGACCACATCTCGCGTCACTGTGAACTTTGTCCAGCCAGACAGCCAGCTGAGTTTACCCAGTTCAGGAGAGCAGCCCGAACCAGGGTTTCCCACCAACATCTTGTAGAACTGGCTAATTGAATTTCCTAATCAGATTTTGTTGTTTTAGGGTAAATTTGCAACCTTTGCCTGTTTTCTTCCCCCAAACCACCCCCATCTTTTTTTCTTTTTCTTTTTTTAGTTGCCTGAGTAATATGATGAAAACAGTAGAAATCATAGCAGAGGGGGACCCACTTGCAAACCTCCCTCTCCCGTCTACCGGGTCTCTTTTGGTTCCCCACCCCATAGTCCTTGGCCAGATGCCAAAGTGACTTTTATGGAGCTGAGTCACAACAGGCTCTGGGCCTACACAGCCTGCTCCACATGACCTTGTATCATGAGGGTTTTTCTAGAATGATACATGACACCGACTTTAAATGACTGCAAAACTTTCAGTTAAGAAGACAGTACCTTGTTTAGCTAAGCCAGATTCTTGCTGTTTGGACATTTGGGCTGTTTCCATTTTTCATAATTATAAACAGTGCTGCAGTGAATATATTTGTGCCTGCAGGTATTTCTTTTGAGTTTTCTCAGCTTAAAGTCCAAGAAGAACTTCTGGACAAAGGATATAAATATTTATGTAGCTTAGTGGCTTTCTATAAGAGGTCCACCCAGCCACCAACAGTTATAATAGACCACTTTCAACATTGCATTGCCAAATTTTGCATTTTATCATTTTTTCTACTTTCCTTCTACATTAAAGGCTACAAATGGTACTATTATGCTGTTTTAATTTACCTGTCTGTGAAAACTATAAAAGATGAACAGTTTTTATTATATTTGTCAATATATTTTGCTTGAATTGCTTACTTGTAATAATTAAAAGACAAAACAAAACAAAACCTCAAGTTCCCTAATGGAAAAAAAAAAAAAAAAAAAAAAAAAAAACCCCAAGAACAAAAAAACAGGCCAAGACTATAAACAGACAAAAGAAGAGGAAAATCAAAATAACTATCACTTATATAAAAACATTCATAAGAGTAAGGTAAATGCAAGTTTACTTCAAAGTACAATGTTCCCGTATTTGTAATAAATTTCTGTAAATTAGAATAAAATTCTTAAAACATACAAATAAAGGAGGAAGGGACATCAGGGAAGACGGCAGAGCAGAGCACACCAGGAATCCATCTCCCCACCTAGACAGCAATTGTGCGGCCAGTATCTGTCCGATGTAACTATTTTGGAACTCTGGAGTCTGTTTGAAGGCCTGCAGCTTTGAGGGGAAGGCTTGGACAGTATATCAAGGTTAATTTTGACAATTTCAGCTCTTATCCTGACAACAGCTACTCCCCCCCCAGCCCCAGGGCAGGCAAATGTACATGAGTACCTGGCACGGCATGCACACAGCTTGAAAGAACGAGGGTGGGGCAATAAGTACCTTATCCTCCAAATACTGGGATCCGTGCTCTGATTGTTGACTGCTTCTGATCATGGAGGTGCAGACACCCAGGGGGGCAGCCATTGTTGTAACCACCACCAGCTGAAGTGGCTTCCAGGGGATTTAAAGGGCCCTTTTACTTTCCCCCTTTTCCCCTTTTGGAAGCCAGACATTTAAGGACTAGGATATTCAAAAGCAACTACATATATGGGGGAATATAGAAAGTCAACACACATGCCCAGGGAAAAGTGTGGTATCAGAAAAGACCTGAGAAGACCTTAATTGTACATGTCAAACTGATCCTTGGTAACAGAGGCAGCCTATAACAATCAGAAACAAGACAAAAAACTCTGTGGAAGAGAGACAGTCTAATTTCCAAAGTTACCATATTACTAAGTTCAAATTTCCAGTTTTCAACAAAAACAACAACAAAAATTACAAGGCAGCTAAAGAAACAGGAAAAAATATACCAACAGAAACTATTTCTGAGAAAGACCAGTTGGCAGATCTACTAGACAAAGATTTTTTTTTTCCTTTTTGTCTATTTTTACTGACTGGTAATGGGATTGCAACCCTCGGTGTCATGCCCATACTGGGGACCGGCAACGGGATCGCAACCCTCGGTGTTGCGCCCACACCGTGCTCAGCCAGTGAGCGGGAACCGGTCTCCATATGGGATCCGAACCCTCGGTGGGAGCGCCACCGCGCTCCCAAGCGGCGCACTCTCCAGTGCGCCACCGGGCCGGCCCTAGATAAAGATTTTTAATACAACTGGCTTAAAGATGCTCAAAGAACTAAAGGAAAGCATGGAGAAAAATCATGAAAACAATGTGTGAACAAAATGAAAATATCCATAAAGAGATGGAAAACATGAAAAAGAACCAAAAAGAAACTTTGGAGCTATGTAAGAATAATTGAAAAGAAAAATTCACTAGAGGGATTCAAAAGCAGATCTTGGCAGGCAGAGGAAAGAATCAGAGAGCTTGAAGAAAGGACAACTGAAAAAAGGAACAGGAAAAAAAAAGATTGAAGAAAGGTGAACACAGTCTAAGGGACCTTTGGACACAATTGAATGGATCAATACACACATGTGGGAGACCCAGAAGGAGGAGAGAGAGAGAGAGAAAGGGAAGGAGAGATTAACTGAAGAAATAATGGCCCAAAACTTCCCAAAATTGATGAAAGACATGAATATAAATACCTAAAAACTCAAAAAACTCCAAGTTTAATAAACACAAAGAGACCCACTTCAAGACACATTATAATCAAACTGTCAAAAGACAAAGACAGAGAATCTTGGAAACAGCAAGAGAGAAGTGTCTTGTCCTATACAAGCAATCCTCAGTAAGATTCATCAGAGATTTCTCATCAGGAGTCTTGGAGGCCTGAAGGCAATGAGTTGATATATTGAAAATGCTGAAAGAATCTCATGAAGGTGTTGGTTCATCAGACTGTTCCATGAATTTTTTATAAACATCTATGGAGAAATATCCCCTATCATGCCCATTAAAAATGTTTTAAAATTTTTCCAAAACTACTTTTAAAAAATGCATTCACTACAACTAATGAAGTCATACACATGTATATCCATATGTATGTATCTTTATATTTATAGAATATAATATAATGTACAATACAATTAATATACATACAAACAATATATATACACAGATGGAGAGGCATCACATAAAAGCAGTGTGTGTACGTATATATATATATACACATGCATATACAGACATTTGTTGCTATATAGACCATTTCTACCTTCTTGTCTCTCCATTCCTCCCTTCCCTGACAATCTCACTTCCTCATTCTTCAAGGTAACTGCCGTAGAAACTCTTGTAGGCTTCTCAGTATCCATTATGCCCCTTCATCTTTGTTTAGCAGACCCCCAATTTTGGCTGGTGTGTTGCTTTCCAGCTAAAAGATTGAATTTCCCAGCTTCTCTTGCAGCTACATGTGGCCATGCTTCTAAAATCTGGCCAATGAGATATTAGCAGAATGGTCCTGTGAGCCTTCCAGAGCCCTCTATTAAAGGCCAGCCTTTCCTTCCTTCCTTCCCTCCTCCCTGCACCCTGCTGCCTGGCATGTCAATGTGATGGCTGGAGCACTGGCACTCATGTTGGACCATGAGGACAAGAGCCATACCATGGGACAGAGGAGAGTGACCCAGAGGAAGCCTCTGGTCCTGGTGTGTGTCTTTGTAGAGCTTCCACACTAGACTGCCTATCTCTGGACTTCTTTTACATGTGAGAAAAATGATCTTCTAGCTTATTTAAATCACCATTTGTTTTTCTAGTTTCTTTTACTTATAAGCAAACCTAATTCTACCTGATAACAAATATTGGCAACTTCGGTGTTTCCTTCTATGTATTTCTCCAGGCCATACAAATATGTACAAATACATATAGGTATATGTGAATGTGTTTTGTGTCCTTTGTTTAAAAATGATGTCAACAAATGTCCCTGTTTCTCTCCTTTCTCAAAAAGTAAAGAATAAAGTAAGTTCAACATTAAGCAAAACTTGCGTGTTACCTATTACTCTCTAATAAGCAAAGATTTTTAAAAGACCATTCTCAATATTGGATACATAATGTTAGATGAGTGCCTTCTAATCCTGCTAGCAGGGAAGGAATTAATACAAACCTTCAGGACAGCAATTTAACCACATGTAACAAGAACTTTAAAAATGTTCCTAATCTCCAATGCAGCAATTTCCCTTCTTGGATTTTACGTTAAGGAAATAACCAGAGAGGCAGAGATCTATGTCTGGGAAAATTCACTACTGTCTTACAATAATGTTGAAAATGCTCAAGATTTACAGTAGGGAAACTGTTCAATGAAATATAGAATGTCCACAAAATGGAATAGCACGCAGTCATTAAAAGTGGTATTTATAAATAATTTTAATGGCAGAGGAAAATGCTCCCCATATAATGTGAACAAGCGTGCTATAACCCACCCATGAAAAAAAATATATGAATCACACTTGGGAAAAAGCCCAAACGTAAACATTTAAAAATGTCAATATCAGGTCTCTCTGAGGTAGCATTGCAGGTAAATTTAAGTCCTTTATACGTTCTTTTTTTGTTTCCCAGATTGTAGAAAACAGTTATCCACTGCATTTACCCAGATTATGTAAACACTTCCCTAGGAACAGAGGAGGTAAAGTCTGAATTCATGCAATCACTGTAAATATTGAATTTTGACTGCATGGTTAATGCCAGGTACCCCCAAGCTCAAATGCCCATAATATCACCAAATCCCCCTGGCCACCCCTTCTGGCAGTAAGTGAAGGACCCTCATTCCCTGCCTGACAATCTCACTGCAGGATCCGATTCTCCACCCCAGCATGAGCCAAGGGACTAGCTCTCCCCTGCCGGGGCAGCAAGGTGACAGATACCCCGACGTCACAGAGTGAGGGTGGGGAGGGAGCGAGGCGAGAGAGAAGGGCAGCACCAAGCCTGTCCCGTGCTGGGCACCACACACGCTCCATGGACACCCCAGTGGGGCTGTGGCTGCATTTCACAGACGGGAAGGCCAGGCCCTGGTTCCCTCCGCTGTAGTCCTCCCCTGGGCATGTCCTTCTGTATTAGATTCATGTCCATGGGCACAGGGCCCAGTTCATGCTGCTGGGTGCCCTCCCTGCTTGTGGGGTGCATGGTAGGTACTTCACAACACCACATCCCTTTTCCTGCGAAACCCCTTTTGGGCGCACAGTGCAGGGGACAGGCAGGGTGGGGAGGGGAAGGGGTCAGGCCTTGGCTGGTACAGGGGTCCAGGCTGGCCCTGAGCGACCTGCCCCAGCAGCTGCTTCTTCACCCTCTACTGAAGGCCATGCTTGACTGCACGGAATAGAGACTCAATCTGTTATTACTCAGAAAAAGCATTACCCTCCCTCTGCCCCAGAATCGCTGAGGAAATGTAAAGCAAGGCGCACCCCGACTGCACCTGCCATGCGGCGCGGCAGGCAGGTAGGGCCGCCTTGCCCACCTCCGCCGTCTGTCTGCAGCTCCCGTGTCTTGGCAGCTGTATTGTCAGAAGGGCAGTAAAAGTTCCGGAGCGATAGCGGGTAAAGTAATAGAGGCTGGAGAATAAAGGCACGTTATGGCTTCGGAATGGGCCTGCTCAGACGTCTTTTCATGAGGTTCCCACACAGCGTTGGGCACTGGCTGGGAGAGAAAAGAAAAACAAGACACCAAGGTTAGCTCGGATTTTCTTTTTTGATTGATTGGGTTCGATTCTCTTCTGAATTATACAATCTGGAACTGAGCCCTGGCACCACTGTGCCGAGCCTGCTCACGGCCGCCTCCCTGTTTGTGCCCTGGCAGGGTGGTGGAAACACCCTAAGACAGGAAGCCCGAGTGGATGGACCCTTGAATTCCTCCCACCTGATGCACATTCCTCAGTGCAGGGACACAGTGGTTCTGCACCCCAGTGCCTCAAACAGTGTCTGGCACACAGTAGGTGCTTGATGCCGATGTATTGACTGAATGAATGGACAGAAGACGCACCTGATCCTCTGGATGGAAGGTGGGGGAGGAGCCCCTGCCCTGCACTCCCAGAGTCATTCTGGAGATCTGGGGGCATGGAGGAGGGACGCCCCCGCCCACTGCCTTAACGATGGGCTGCCTGATGGGTGGTCTGGACGAGGAGGTGGCATCCCTGGGCCCCCCTCCCACAACCCGCATGGAGGGTCCGAGAGTCACCCCCATTTTAAAGATGTGAAGACGGAGGCCCAGGGAGGTAAGGGACTTGTCTAAGGCCACAGAGCAGGAGGGAGAGAGAGGATGCAAATCTAGGGCAGCCTGATGCCCAGGGAGCCCATGCCATCCCCCTGCCCCATGCAACCCTGACCCACCCCCCCACCCCCTGTGTCCCCCTAGGACCTGCAGATCATCAGCACGGATGAGAACCAGGTGTTTGTGGCAGTGCAGGAGTGGTACCAGGCAGACACCTACAACCTGTACCAGTCCGACCCGCGCGGGGAGCGCTACACGCTGGTGCTGGAGAACGTGCGCAGCTCGCGGCAGGCCGAGGAGACCGTGGTCATCGATGTCCTCGAGGTGGGCCTGGGTGGGGCAGGGGTGGGGGCACCCTCTCCCCTCTCCATCTCCTTCTTTCCTATCCCCTCCTAGTACTAATGCTTTATCTTAGGGGTCTGCAAACATCTTCTGAAAAGGGCCACATAATTTAGGCTTTGCAGTCCGAGAGGATATGATGTAGGTGCTTTTAGAGTGAGAGAGAAAACATGATCTTTTTGACCGAATTCAAAATATAACAATCATTGAATACAATTTTTTATAATGAGAATAGAATTCTTCGGGGGGTGCAGATGACAGTTCACCGGGTTGGGTTGGACGTTAGTGCTCCCGGCCATCACCTCCGCTGCGAGTTCATCCACGAAGCCGTGCCCAGCTCCGGCTGCACAAAACCTGGCGGCAGGAACAGCCCTCGCCGGGGTTTGGCCTGAGGGCCTCGGCTGCTCTCCCTCGGAGCCTGCGGGCTCCTGTCTGAGTGTCTCTGTCTCTCTCCGCACCCCAGTGCCTTTCCCTCTGTCTGTGCATACAAGGTCTGTCTGTCTGTCCGTCTTGCTGGCTCACTCTGTCCCTCTCCCTCAGCCCCTCACCAACTCTCCCTCCTGCCTCTCCTCTCACCAGATATGGGGCCTGGGGCCTCCACACGTGGGGTGTCCCGAGTTTGGATGGGAGCCTGTCCTCCCTGCCCACGACTGACATCTGCCCTCCCCGGGGTCCCGCCCTTGTCTGCCTCCCGCGGGAACCGCCACTACTCTGGCGTGTGCCGCTGACCCAGGGCTCTCTGGCGGGTGACATGCCCCATGCACGTACCGTCTCAGGCTTTGTCTCAGGCTCGAATTCCACAAGCGTCCGTCACACACCCATAGCACCCTGCCTGGACCAGGCTGTTCACAGGCCCGTCCTCCGTTCCTGCCGACACCATACCCAGGGAGGGGGTCGCTCAGCCCATTCACAGGTCAGGAAAGTGGGGCTCAGCCAAGGCGAACGACCTGCCTGCCCAGACAGACCCAGCCCGGTCTGTCTGCTCCGAGCTGGGCCGCATCCTTCTGGGGTCCCTCTCAGTCACACCCCCAGGTTCCTCTCATGCCCTGCCCTTGGGAAGCCAGCAGGAACACCACGAGTGGGTAGTGCATCTTGGTGGTAAGTGCTGGATGGGGGCACGACGGGTCCCACGCTGGCCACAGCAGCTGTGGACAGTGTTGCATCGGCAGCAGGTAGAGCCCTGGGCAGACAGTCAAGTTTAGGCTCGTGAGTGGGAGGCGACCTCCCAGAGAGAATGGCCAGCAAGGCTTCGGCATCATCTCTCGGTTGTCAACAGCGACTGGAACCACTGTCCCCAGGAAAGTAATGAATGTAATCATTGCTTCCAAGGAGAGCCCATCTGTCAGGGCCTACTTCCCGAGATGGGCGATGTGGACACACACAGCCTGCGGCCCCTTGCCATTAGCTGGAAGCCACCCTGCAGGCAGCCCCCCTTGATCCTGCGTGGGGCAGCCCTCACCCCCCAAGGCTCTGCCCTGAAGAACGTCCGAGGAGGTGACTGGGCACGGCCCAGATTTGGTTTTGGAAGGTGTTGTCGTGGCTGCTGCATGCTGCCACCTGGCTGAAAGGCAGAGGTTGAGTGATGATGGTCCAGGAAAGGCACCAAGGACGGGAGCTCAGGCGGGGCGCGTTCCCCGGTCTATTCTGTCCACGGGTATCTGTGATGCTCCTGCTGCAGACAGCACCCTGGGCCCCACCCCTGGCACACAGGTAGGGATATGACAGGTGCTGTCGACCCCTCAAGAAGCAGGAAGACCGGCTCCCAAAAGTGGTTCCAACTCAGCGTGCCAGCCCCTGGGAACACAGCACAGGGGCGATTGGCAGCCTGGGGCAGCAGTCAGGGAGTGCTTCCTGGAGGAGGGGGTGCAAAGACTGAGTTGAGACCGAGCAGAAGTGAGCCCGCTGGGGAGCCAGGGGTGGTACAAAGCACAGCAAACACAAACCAATGCACCAAGGCCACACGCAAGAGGAAACAAGGAACCCAAAGAGGTTCGTAATGGTCGGTTCCAAGGTGGCATCCATCGCTCACCAGCTGGTGTCCTCGCAAGTGACTTTGCTTCTCTGAAATCCATCAAGCAGCAATCACAATAGTGGTGACAGGCACAGATCTGGAGCCCGACCGCCTGGGTTCAATTCCATGTTCTGGTATATATTTGCTGTCCGGCCTTAGGTGGGTTGCTTGACCTCTCTGTGGTTCCATTTCCCATATGAAATGGGGATGACAGTAGCTCCTTTCCCATAGGGCTGCTGTGGGGGTTTGAGGACATCGTTCCTGTTGAATGGGGAGCAGCGCATGGTACCAAGTGAGCGCTCGACTTCGTCTGCCCAGGCCTTGCTCTTCCTGGGTTCAGGGGTAACACATGGGAAGGCCTGGCTCAGCACTGGCACATGAGGTCCACTGCATGCATGTGGCTGGTGCAGTTACTGCCATGGTTATTGTTTATCCAGTGGCACATCCAGGAAAAATGCTTTGTTCCAGATGCCAACCGGACTCTGCCTTGGAAGGCCTGTGGAGGAGCATCCCTCTGCAGGGCACACCCAGGTTGCGGCAAGACAGCAAAACTTTTCTGGGATCCTCTCTGCACCGGAGCTTGGGTTAGGAATGGGGGATCGGGGTACCACAATCCTGCCCCCTGTGCCTCAGCAGTCCTGACCACAGCTGGGAGATAGCCATTGTAGTGGCTGAATGGTGGCCCCCAGAAGGTCTGCCCACGTCCTAATACCCAGATGCTGCCATGTGACCTTATTTTGGAAAAGGGATCTTTGAAGCTGTAATTAAGTAATAGACTCGAGGTGAGATCATCCTAAATTATCCAGGTGGGCTCTAAATCCAGTAACAAATGTCCTTATAACAGACAGAAGAGGAGACACAGGTGCACAGAGAGGGCTGTGCAGAGACGGAGGCAGAGACTGGAGCGATAGGGCCACAAGCCAAGGAAGGCCTGGAGCCACCAAGAGCTGGAAGAGACAGGAAAGACCCTCTCCCAGAGCCTCAGAGGGAGCGCGACCCTGCTGACACCTGGATTTTGGACTTCTGCCTCCAAGAGAATTAATTCTGTTGTTTTAAGCTGCCCGGTTTGTGGCCATTTGTTACAGCCGCCCCAGGAAACGAACACAGCCATGAAGGGGGCAGTTATGCAAAGCCACGGCAATGCTTGGAGCTGATGCACGGCCGATCGGACCCACCCAGGCGAGATGTGGCCTGTATCTGCTGGTCTCGCTGGGACACAGGGGATCCAGGTTATTTATGGCTAAGTGTTTTCATGGAGACCCAGTTGAGATATAAAATAGCAAGTGCCAGATAAAGCTAGCTGTCACTGGAAGTCAGCATCCTGTCTGCCTTAAGGACATCAGGGGAGGCATTGCGACCAAGCAGTGGGCAGGGCAGAAGCCCCTCAGAGTCCCCTTCTCCTGCCTGCTTGTTGGGGTTTTATCAGCTCGGGAGCCACAAAGCCTTTCAGAGCATCCCCAACCTGCATGGGGAATGCAAGTTCTGCTCCCTCCAGACCCCACTGGCAGAAGCAGTGCCTGGTCATTTGTGGGTTTATGGCTGGTCTATAGTCCGGGACAGAGGGACCCACCAGACAGACACACACACACACTCTCACACTTGTTCCCTAGGACACGCTCACTGACATACTCACACTTGTCTTCTACACAGACACACGCTTGCACACACCCCGCCCTCTCCCAGCCCAGGCAGCTCCAGTGCCCTGCAAATCGAGCAGTCTTGGGGAATGCAAGGCTCCTGTGATGTGAAGCCCTGGGTCCCTGCAGGGCCTGGACTAGGTGCCACTTCTCACTAAGAAGCTGACTCTCTCTAAGAAGTCAGGGATGCCGTTCGCAGTCATTGAGTGTGGAGGCATGATTCTACACATCCCAGTGCTTCAGTGAGCAGGAGACAGAGGGATGTCACCATGGGTAAGAGAAGGGGATGTGGTCCTCCAAGCTTCTGTGACTGTCACCGCAGCAGGACCATCCCTGAAGCTTCGTCTGCAGAGATTAGGCCTGGCTCCCCAGACAGCAGTGTCCTGCACAGATGACAGCAGACACAGTCCCGCAGCACACTCTGTGCGTGGATTTGCCATGCATACAGAGCTCCTTTGAAAAGCCAGGAGGAAATATATGGTATGAACCTCATGGCTTCTACCTCACCTGCCCATGTCAATAAGGCCTGGTGTGTCCCAAGGGAAAGAGCCCAGCCCTGCTGCCCTGTACCCATCCCATGAACTCAACACCTGGTTCTCACAGAGCCTAGGGCTGATGGATAACTTAAACATCCCACATCCATCTGTGGGGGGCAGAATAATGCCCCTGAAAGATGTCCATGTCCTAATCCCCAGAACCTGTGAATGTCACCTCACATGGCAAAGGGGACTCTGCAGATGTGATTAAGGACCTTAAGATGGAGAGTTTATCCTGGGTAACTTGGGTGGGCCCAATGTAATCACAATGGCCTTTAAAAGCAAAAGAGGGAGTCAGAGAGAGATGTGAAGAGAGTGGAAGGGGCCATGGGCCAAGGAATGAGGGCTGCTCCGGAAGCTCGACAGGACAAAGCAATGGGTCCTCCTCTAGAGCCTCCAGAAGGAACCAGCCCTGATGATACTTTGATTTTTATCTAGTGAGACACATGTCAAATTCTACAGAACTATAAGAGAATAAATGTGTGTTGTTTTAAGCCACTGAGTGGGTGATGATTTATTACAGCAGCAGTAGAAAACTAATATAGATTTTTGGCAGTGAGGTGCTGCTGCAACAAATACCTATAAATGTGGAATTGGCTTTGGAATTGACAGGTGCTGAAAGAATTTTGTGGAGCATAATGGAAAAAACCTAGATTGTCCTGGACAGATTGTTAGCAGAAAAATGGGTCTTAAAGGTGCTGTTTGTGAGGGCTCAGAAGGAAATTAGGAGCATGTTATTGGAAAGTGGAGGAAAGGTCGTCCTTGTTATATGGTGGCAGAGAGCTTAGCTGATTGTGTCCTACAGTTATGAGGAAAGCAATATGTGTAAGTGAAGAGCTTGGATACTTTTCTGAGGAGGTTTACAAACCAAGTGTTGAGAGTGTGGTGAGGTTTTTTTCTCACTGCTTATTGTAAAGTGAGAGAGAAAAGAGAGGAAAAAACTGCTAAACAAAAAGGAACCAGGGCTCATTGGTGAGAAATTTCCAGCCCGTCCAGATCACAAAATATGCTAAAATTAAGAGATTTGCTGTCAGGAAAGCAAGCTCTAGAGAAAAAGCATAGGGTGTGGCTGATCGCCTTTGGCTATTACCTCGGGTAGGGCAAATGGCCAGAATGTTCAGCCACACTAAAAGCTCTTTGCAGAGATCAGGCATTTGATTCCTAGATCCCCTCTTAGTGATCTCAGCAGAAGCCAAAAATAGAGGTGGGGTCATCCAGGAAAGACATGTGGAAGAGCCTCTTATCTAATGGAGTGAATCTGTGACATCAACAGGAAACCCACAAAGTTCTTGAGAATGTTATATCAGCAGAAACACCGCCCACGTGGACTGAAAGGCATAGAGAGGGGACTAAACAGAAGAAAGCGGCCACGCTCTTAAACTTGCAGAGGCAGAAAACAGACTGTAAAACTGCTCAGCTGCAAACGTGAAAGCTCCCTTCATGAAAGAAAAGAAAAGTGGGGTGGCCCAGAGGGCAGGATCTCCAGCTACAACTGTTATTCCCGGGCCCGGAGACTTACTGGAATTTTCCCAACTGTACTTCAAAATTGCATGGGAGCAGTGACTCCTTTTTTCTTCCCATTTTCCCCATTTTTGAACCAGAATGTCTGTAACTGTTATCCTACACTTGTCCCAGTACTGTATTTTGGAGGCAGAGAACACGTTTTCTAACTTCCCAGGTTCACAGGTGGATTATACCTCGAGCTCACCCATGACTGGTTTAGATGATTTGGATAATCAGATTTGGAACTTTTCAGCTGGTAAAATTTAGATGAGATTTTTTGACTTTGAATGATTGCTGTGATGAGATGGGAACTTCAGTGACCTTGGGATGGAATGAATGTAGTTTGCATAAAAGACCAATATGTATTTTGGGGGACCAGAGGGTGGACTGTGCTGGGCAGAGTAACACACCCCTGAAAGATACCCACATCCTAATCCCCAGAACCTGTATCTGTTGCACTATGTGGCAAAGGGAAAATAAGGTTGTAGATGGAGTGAAGGCAGATAGAAAGATGATCCTGGGGCCGGCCCGGTGGCGCACTGGAGAGTGCGCCACCTGGGAGTGCGGCGGTGCTCCCGCCAAGGGTTCGGATCCCATGTGGAGACTGGTTCCCGCTCACTGGTTGAGCGTGGTGCGGGCGCAACACTGAGGGTTGCGATCCCTTTGCCCGTCAGTAAAAAAGATAAAAAGGAAAAAAAAAAAAAGATGATCCTGGATTATCTGAATGGGCCCAATGCAATCACAAGGGTCCTTGAAAGTGGAATAGAGAGGCAGAAGCAGAGAGTCAGAAAGACAACAGAAAAATGGTCAGAGAGGTGTGGCGTTGCTGGCTTTAAAGATGAAGGAAAAGGGTCAGAAGCCAAAGAACGCAGCAGCCTCTAGAAGCCGGAGAAGCCAGGGGGCGAGTTATCTTCTGCAGCCTCCAGAAAGGAATGCAGTTCTGCTGACACTTGATGTCAGCCCAGTGAGACCCGTGCCAGACTTCTGACCTCGGGGACTGTAAGAGAGTGAATTCGCGTTGCTTGACGCCCCCAAGTTTGTAGCAATCTGCTAGCCCAGCAGCAGGAAACGAATACACCATTCATCCATTTATTCCGGGTCATCGATGGTGTGCTCTCCATATGCCGAGCACTTGGCAGACTTGTACACCGAGGACAGTAAAAGCATCAATCTCCTGCAATTGTAACACTTTCATGAGTTGACACAGACTAAGCTCAGTGCCTGCCGCATAGAAAGCACTTAGTAACTCTGTGTTATTACCATCATCATAATTATAGTCTTTGTCTACAGATCTCTGGGTAAAATACATGCCTTTCTGGGCCTCAGTTTCCTGGGGTGAAGAAATAATGTGAGAAATAATGACATGCTGAGGATAGGGGAGCAGCGTCCAGCACGCAGGCTGCTTTGGTGAAGGGTGGGAATTCTTGCACCTGTTCATAGCACACCAGGGGTCTCAATGAATGTGCGTCTGTGGCCTCCACGCAGTAAGGAACTTGCAGAAAAGGGTCATCTCTGTGAGGGAACTGCTAGGTTGAACTCTATGAAATTGCCGATATTTGCACATTTCTTCTGGGTCAACTTAGTAACTGCTCTTGGATGTGTTTGGGTCACTGCTGTGGGCCTCTTAGAGACCTTGAGACCGGGAGTGAGGGTAGCCTGTGCACCAAAGACCAAGTGGAGACTCTGGGATGCACCGGGGAGGTGGGGACCCCACCTGTCCTCATCGCTGGGCACTTCTGTGTAGGGATTGACTGAGGGAGGCCCCAGAGGAAACCCAGAGGTGACTCCGAGGTCCAGAACCTGTGGTCCAGTAGAAACAGGAGGCGTGGTGGGGACTGCGTTCTAAATCAGGAGCTCTGGGATGAGGACAGGGTGACAGCGCATGGGCTCATTAGGGGACCTGTGCTCTACTCGCCATCCAGTGGTCAGTGTCTGCACCTGAGAGGACAGCTCAGTGTTGCAAATATCACTCAGACTTCAGGGCTGACAGAACTTGCTTCCTGTCAAAGCTTGGGACAGAGTCTTGGGTCCCTTGTCCCTCTATGCCTCCCTTGGCCCTGGCACGTGATTCTGCTGCAGGGCTGCCATGAAGGTGATGGCAGCCACGTGTGCAGAGCACGTGGCCAGGCACTGGAGCTCAGTGCACGCTCCAACATCACACAGCTCCGGGGTGGGCTTTCATGGTCCTTCTTGTGTTTTCGTCCCAGGTCAGAGGGGTGAAAGGGGTCTTCCTGGCAAACCAAAAAATTGATGGGAAGGTGATGACACTTATAACCTACAACAAGGGCCGCGACTGGGATTATCTGAGGCCACCCAACATGGACATGAATGGAAAACCGACCAACTGCAAGCCTGTAAGTAGTCTGCTGGCATCACACGCCTCCCGTGGGGTGGGCGTGAGACATGGCCACAGGGGTCCAGAAGGTCAGAGGCAGGGACATCTAGAAGGTCAGATGTGGGGGCGTCTGGGAAGGTTCATCCGAGACACAGGAACCACCTATTTCTGCTGGGCATGGCACATAGGGCCAAATGAAACTCCTTGTTTTATAAAAGAGTTAACTGGAGGTCGGAGAGGGATGTGTATTGGTTGGCTTTTGCCACAAAATTGCTGTGCAATCAGTCATCCCCAAACAGCCATCACTTATTCTCCAGATCTGCAGGTGGGCTCGGCCAAGTGACTCAGCTGGTCTCAGCTGGATTTGCTTACGTGTCAGGGAGTTGACTGATTTAGGCCAATCTCTGCTCCATACATCTTGTATTCTCATCCTGGGACCAGCCCAGATGCATTCCCACAGTGACAGCAGAGGTGCAAGAGGATAAACAGAGACAGGCAAGCACGTTCCTGTTGCTTTGCCTCACACGGGGTGATGGAGATGCAAAAAAGATTACTCAAAGCCCATTTCTTCTGAGCAGTGAGACACCCCAAACAGGTTAATTTCCCAGAACCCTCAAGAGAGAGGCATTCCTCCTTTGGGAAATTAACCACAAATTGGGGTTCTCTCCATGTATTTATTCTCCAGACCAGGAATTTACAGAAAAGGAGCATAAGTGGAGTTATGGCTAAGTATAGTTTAATAATAGAAGCTGGTAACATCAGTGAAATGACATGACATTCCATAACGCAATTTGCAAAAGCTTAAGTCAATCCACCAACAAAAGCTTGTTCTCAGCAAATACTGTGTTTTCCTATAGCAGTTTCCTCCATATTTTTACATAACAATAAAGCAACTTCCTTAATATATCAATCAGTAGGTTAACCTGCTCTCAAGGACGTCTGTCCTCGAGAGCCAGCAACTTTGCTGTGTTACGATTCTGTATCTACATCAGAGACTTTAGCCGGAGGAAAGTTTCCTGTCTTTTGCAAACTTAACATTTCTATATGTAATTTGAAAAAGTTAGGTTAAACCTGAAACTACAGGGCTTTGGAAACTAGGCCCTGTGAAATACATTTGCTTTATAAATGTTAGTGTACTCCACACATTCCACGCCTGCCGTGTCGCATCTGCTGAGTCTTACTGGCCAACGTGAAGGACTGGGGACATACACCCTGTCCATGGAAGTGAGGGGCAGGGAGTAGATTGTTGCTTCTGATCTGCCACCAAAGGCAATGCCCCATCACACAGTCAGTGAGTAGTGGGGCTGGGCCAGAGCCCAAATGCTGTGGGTTCCAAGGCTGGTTCTGCTACCCCAGGGACCTGCCTTCTACATGAACACAAGTGCAGACTGCCTGAGTCCCTGGGTTGCCCAGCATGGGGGGAGGCAGGGGTTTCCTACAGTAGCTGGGACTCATGCCAGCCCTTGTGTGGCTACCACAGGATCCAGGTGGTGCACAGACCCATGCTGGTGGGAATAGAAGGATGGAGCTTGAGGGGGCCCTGGCCATACCTGGCCCTGGCTCGAGGTGAGTGCTCAGTGCCCAGCAGCTTCAAGACAGGAAGAGGCTGAGGGGGCCACGAGAGTCTGGCCAGGCTCCCCCTCCCGCCATCCCACCCCTGTGGGACCTGCCTCTCCCGGGGCCTCTCTCCTTGCACGCCACAGGGAGCTCACCACCACCAGCATCCCTGACCCCTCCTGGGCACAGGCTGCTCAGGGTGGGGGAAGAGTTGGAGCTGCACAGAGCTGCAGTCTCAGCTCTCAGTGATGGGTGATCTTGGCCAAGTCAACCAGCTCCTCTGAGCCTCTATGGAAAGGGAAGGCGATGGTAGAAACCCCTGTTGCGTGTGGTCAGGATGAAATGAAACGATGCAGTGAGGTGCCTGTCACGGTCCCTGGCGCAGAGCAAGCAGGCGAGGAAGAGCACGTCCCTCCTTTTTTAGACCTCTCCCCTTTCCCCCATCCCCAAGACCTAGAACGCCCTTTCCCTTTTCCTAATCCAGCAAACTCCTACTGACACCTGAAAGCCCGACCCACATGTCCCCTCCACTAAGAGAGCTTTGCTGGCATACCTGCTGCTCTATTTCCCACTGTCAACCGAAAGCCTATCCAAGGCAGGGACCACACTGGGGACGCCTGAACCCATCCATTACTCTGCCTCAGTTTCCTCAGGTGCAAAATAGAACGAACAGTGCCCATTTCACAGGGTTATCCACTCAAATATGTAGGGGTACCTGCTGTGTGATGGCCCTGTATGGGTGTTCAGACAAGACAGAAAATCATCCCTGCCTCGGTGGGACTCTACCTGGCACACAGCAGGTCTGAGAAAGTGGCAGCCCCCTCCTCTCCCCCTGTCCCACCCCAGTGCTGGCCCATGGGGGCCACTGGCTCTGCAGCCTCCAGGGCAGCAGCTTCGCCTGCGCGGGGACGGGCCCTGCTCTCTGGGCCACGCGCTGGCGTGCGCTGACACTCCCTGCCTCTCAGGCCCGCTGCTGGCCTCTGCACGAGCCCCTCCTGCTGATCACGGAGGACAACACCTGTCGACCTGCATGGAGAATTAATTACCTGTCATTTGTAAAAACGCTTCCAAGAACAGAATTGCTGTGAAAGGACTAATTTTTGTATCATCGTTGGCAAAGTTAAGCCATATTAATCTGTCAAAGCAAGTTTTTTCTAAGAATAGATTCTTGTCTGCAATTATGCAGCTCAGTGAGGAGATAACCTTTGTGAGATTTATGTCCCAGCCTTAAAATAATAAAAGTAGAAGTGAACTGGGGGAGTGTGAAGCCCCGGCAGACACGTGGAGAACCCAAAGGAGAAAAAGGGAAACGCAGAACAGAGCGTGCAGGAGCCCAGTCGGGTACCAGAGGCATCGCATTAAAGCATCGGTTCAGGATACCCGGTCATCTCCTAAGAGTGTGGCTGCGGAGTCACAAAGACGCGAGTGCGGGACACAGGTGCACCCTGCACAAGGCCCTCTGGCTGGCCCTTCACGCAGCTCAGGGAACAGGGGAACATGCATCTAGGAGTTTATTTCTCATCCTAAAAACTATTCCTGCTTATTGCAGCGTACTTGGAAAATACAGACATGTATAAAAAGGGAAATAAAATATAACCGTGATCATACCGCCCAGAAATAACAACCATTGGGTATTTTTCTTTACAATCTTTAGCTCCTATGCACGTTAAAAAGTCATCACTGGGGTCCTCCCACCTGTGTGATTTGTCAGCCTTCTGTTTCTCTTAACTCTCAGTCATGAATATTTTTCTAGGCCATTTGACCGGCTCGGTCTGGGGATCTCTCCCTCCAGCAATGGAGAAATGGAGGGACCTTTTTTAATAGGTGAGCGGGGTGATCAGATCTGTTTTAGGATGAGAAAACTTCACTGGAAGATGGTTTTGAATCTGTTTACATCTAGAATATGGAATAAAAACCCATTCATTCGGCAGCCCATGGTAGCTCTTCTTAGAGCTGGCAGGAGCCGGGACGTCCCTGTGGGCAGCTCATTACCCTCCGTCCATCTGACAGTCTTTAATGATCAGCTGGACATTTCCTTAGAGCACCCGCTGGCTCCTGCATGAGGAAGGGGAGAAGGGGGAGGCTGGGGGACAGTGTCGGCTTCCCCACTTGGCCCACCTTACAGTCCACCCATGCCCCATGGGCACCCAGGCCCGCTTCCGGCAGGACTGGAGTGTTCACACCGACTCCATGGCATCAGCCTGCCCTTGGGGTCTCCTGCCCTCATCCTGAGTGGCCTTGGAGGTCCTCTCCGTCTCTGACTGCGCACCCCTAGAGGAGCCCTGGAGTCCTGGTGCCTTTGCAGGCCATCCAAGGGCCCAGCCTGCCCGGCTTGCCCTTCCCTCCATTGCATATGAGGGGACATGTGCAGGCCTCGTCCCCAGCTGTCAGACCAGCACAGCACCCGCACTGCCCAAGGCCCGGCTGCGGAGACATTTGTGTGGCCCTCAGCAGGCCCAGAGAGACTGCAGCTCTGCCGGTGTCTGCCAGTGTCCTGTGTGCACAGCTAACCGCAGAGATCCCTGAGGAGGGTTCTACCTCCAGTCACACAAGTGCCAGCCACCAGCACAGACCAGCAGTGGCTGGGGAGGGAGGAGGCAGCCAGGTTCCAGGAAGCAGCACCCTCTAACTTTGCTATGCCTGCGCCCACACAGGAAGTGACACGATGCATGCATCTCATCGGGAGACGTGGAAAGGCTGGTGACAGCCTTCGGAGACCAGCCCTGAGCCTGTCTTAACATTGCGTGGGATTTCAGCGGGGCCGATTTGTCCGCATTCGATCCGAGCATTCCTGGACAGGGGGCCTCTCCTCCTGGACAACACAGTGACTGGACCCCTGCCACCCCGGGGCCCTGCCAGCTTCAGCCCTGGGCTCTGCAGGTTGCCCTGGGCCTCCAGTCCTCCTGGTTGTCTCCAGATGGCACCTCTACAGGGTCCTCTTTGAGCTGAATTTGTCACCTTTCGTCTCTTTTTCTGTTTTTTAACAGTTTTATTGAGCTATTATTCCCGTACCATGCAATTCACTCAATTCGAATGTACAGTTCACCCACTTCAAGTGCACAATTCAGTGGTTTTTAGTATAGTCACAGAGTTGTGCAACCACCTCCTCAGTTTATTTTAGAACATTTTCATCACCCCAGAAAGAAACCCTGAGCCCTTGGCTGTCACCCCCGTGTCCCCATCGCCCCGGCCCCTGGCAGCCACTAATCTGTCTCTGTAGATCTCCCTGCTCTGGACATTTCATAGGAATGGAATCATGCAATACGTAGTACAACTAATACATTTTTTAAAACCCTGGTGCATGGGCCGGCCCGGTGGCGCACTGGATAGTGCGCCGCTTGGGAAGTGCGGCGGCGATGC
>NW_007726187.1:1181420-1186589 GCF_000696425.1 Galeopterus variegatus | reverse complement strand
GGCAACACTGAGGGTTGCGATCCGTTGCCGGACACGGAAAAAGACAAAAAAAAAAAAACCCTGGTGCAGACAGATAAAGCCCGTCTGCCAACTGGGGCCACCGCCTGGTGGCATCTGATCCAGATCAATATCCATTTTACTGACTGGTTTAGTTTTTAACTTGGGATAATCTGTATAAAACGTACTCAGTTCATGGGCCAGAAGAACGTGTTGTGAAAACATGAAATGAAGAGAAGGGACTTCTCTTGGATAGATTTTGGTAGACTATACAATACAGTAATGACAGCGGGATTCTGGAATGACCCCCTGCGGGGTGTGGGCAGCAGGCACAATGGTCTCCATTTTGCAGATGAGGAAACTGAGGCCCCAAATGGGCCAGAACATTAGTGGCACTTCCTAAGGTAGAATTTGGACCTCTGGGTGCCCCGTTCTACAGTATTTCTAAATTGGAGCTCTTTCCCAGAAAAAAAAAATTTTTTTTTTTAAAGAGGGCCAAGAAAATATCTGCCTTTCTTATAAGTAAGCAATTAGGCAGCACCTTGTCCAGGGAGGGCAGGGCCCGACTCTCCCCAGAAGCTGTGCTGTGTTGATGCAGTAATGCTGCGAAGCAAAGGTTAACGCCCCATCTCACAGACAAAGAAACTGGGCACAGAGATGCTCAGCATTTTTCCCAAGGCCACACAGCCATGGAGAGGAGGCAGGAGGACTTCAAGCCCTGTCCTTTCGGTGACCAGGACTGAGGGGTCTTCTGACTCACTCCACCCTGTGGAATTCCCAGAACTGGGGACACCAGGGAGGCTGACCTGAGTCACTACCCTGCAGACCCGTTTGGTGGCTGTTGTTTGGTGGGGTCTCTGGTGCAACTCCTGTGTCAGCAAGGGGGGCTTGGCCAGCCAGATCTCGGAGACCCAGCATCTCAGGGTGCAGGAGGGAGGGGAGGAGCAAGGGGGGTCTCCAGAGTCAGTCCCTCAAGGCTCTCACACACCTAACTTACCCCTCTTTCTCTAAAGAGGGAAGAGAGCTTATGGGGTGTCCCAAGCTGTCCTCCGAGGCCCGGGCTACCATGTTGACATAAGAGGCCCCCAGTGAAGGTCTGGATGGATGGATGAGTGGACGCAAGCCCGGGTGGTGCAGGCTTGGACGCACATCCCACGGCCCAGCGCTGCCTGCGGGGCCATGGGGGAAGCCCGCTTTGCCAGAACCTCCCTTAGAGAAGTCCCGCTGGCTGCATCTCGAGCAGAAGCACGTCACCCTGACACTGCAGGGGACCCTGATCTAGACCAGAGAGCTCGCTGGTCCTCTGATTGCCTCACTTGTCCCCCACTCCACCTCCCACTGCCTCCCAGGCCAGTGGGCAAAACACCTGCTGAGGCCGTCCTTGTCCCTCCTGCCCTTCGCCCAGCGGTCAGCCTCAGCGCCTGCTTCCCTCCCTCCATCCACTCCTCCAAGGCACTCCTGGCCTTTCTTCCTACCCAGAAAGCCATAGGGGCAAGTTTAACCTCAGGCCTAGTTTTCCTAAGGACCCTCCTACCCAAGTGCTGACCTTTGCTTACTTTCTCGTCCTTGCAGCCGGACTGCCACCTGCATCTGCACCTGCGCTGGGCAGACAACCCCTATGTCTCTGGCACCGTGCATACCAAGGACACTGCCCCTGGCCTCATCATGGGTGCAGGTAGGTGGCTGCCATCACAATCGGCTGGCAGGAGCCATCACAGCCTGAGGGAAGCTCCATTCTCAAGGATAAAAATTGACGGCCATGGGCTTGGGGTCATGATGTGTCCATTAGGGAGCAGTGACACAGCATCTCCAGGAAGCTCTGCTCTCATGGCAGACCCTGAGGGGAGAATGCATGGCCCAGGGTGGGCATATGAGATGTGTTGATTGAATGGATGGATGGGTGGACGCGTGGATGTATGGATAGATGGATGGATGGATGATGGGTGGATGGATGGATGGATGGATGGATGGATGGATGGATGGATGGATGATGGGTGGGTGGATGGATGGATGGATGGGTGGACGTGTGGATGGATGGATAGATGGATGGATGGATGATGGGTGGATGGATGGGTGGATGGATGATGGGTGGATGATGGGGTGGATGATGGATGGATAGATGGATGATGGGTGGGTGGATGGATAATGGGTGGATGGATGGGTGGGTGGATGGGTGGATGGATGATGGGTGGGTGGATGGATGGATGGATGGATGGATGGATGGAAGGATGGATGGATGGATGGATGGATGGATGATGGGTGGATGGATGGATGGATGATGGGTGGATGGATGGATGGATGGATGATGGGTGGATGGATGGATGATGGGTGGATGGATGGATGGATGGATGATGGGTGGGTGGATGGGTGGATGGATGGATGGATGATGGGTGGATGGATGGATGATGGGTGGATGGATCGATGGATGGATGATGGGTGGATGGATGGATGGATAGATGATGGATGGATGGATGATGGGTGGATGGATGGATGGGTGGGTGGATGGATGGATGGATGATGGATGGATGGATGATGGGTGGATGGATGATGGGTGGATGGATGGATGAATGATTTGTAACATGGTTAACGTTTATTGGTCCCTGAAGAAAGTTCTAGTTTAGTTGGGGGGAGAGACATGTATACAATTAGCATTTTTAAGAAAAACCAATATATTTGTGTATGCGTCTGTCTCCCCCATTAAACTACAACCTCCTTCAGAGATCATTAAGTATGTACTGATCAAATAATAGCTTAAAATAAGATTTATTTGACTTAGAAGAGTCATTCAAAGTACAAAACAGGGCCATGTGTCTAGGTCACTTGCTGATATGTGGAAGAGGCAGGATAAGCCTGTGCACTCACATGTAAATGGGGTGAGTGACAGAGAGACCATGTCTCCTGCCTCATCACAGGGTGGGAACAGCAGAGATCACAGCCCAGAGATCACAGCTTTCTGGAGCCAGAACCCTGAGCCTCTGTTTGCCCTAGCACCATCTGCAACACTCAGAGGGTGGCTGTGTGGCCGACCCCAGACTCTGAGCTGGATGCCACACCCAGCCCTTCACCATATCCCAGCAGCAGTCCCAGGCCTGGCCTAGGGTGGGCCCTCCAAGGCTCTTTATGAGTGAGTAAATGAATGAACTGGTGAATGAATGAACGGCCATGTCGAGATGGCAGGAATGGCCTTCTGAGCAGAAGAGGGCTTACACACGGGTATCCAGAATGACGGGATCAGAGCATAAGACGGGGAGGTGAAAACCCCATAAATGCTGCTGGTTTTCTGACCACAGAGACCTTGACTGTCAGGGCGAGGCGGTTTACTTTACCCTGAAGAGGGTGCAGCTTTCTAGTAGGGAGGGACACAACTGGGACAGAGAGAAGGTTGCAAATGGAACACTTGGCTGCTGAGATTCCTCTGTATCCTCTGCGCCCGGGGTCCTGTTCAATGACAGCCAATTCAAGCAGCATCTGTCTGCTTGGGACGTGTGCCGTGTGTCCCTCAGTGAAACCTCCGCATACCAGCGTCGATTTCAGTGCGGCTCGTCTGCCCACCGGCTTCCACGCATAGACAGCCTGTCCACTCGCGTTGGGCCCCCCCAATTTTGTGGACTTGGTTTGCTGGGTCTCCAGGCAACCACGTATTTAAAATACACTGTCTTGACTAGTCAAAACCCCAAATTCTTGATCTAAACAGAGAAGGCACAGTTTCAAATGCTTCCATTGCTCAAAAGCCTGGAAAGCCCAGAGCGTGCGCTCCGGCCCTGAGAGCACTCTGGCGTCACTGAACTGTTTGTGGGTCACGCAGGGAAGAGCAAGCCCCACCCGTGCCCATCGCAGCCTCCCCCTCTCTGCCTCCCGCTGTCCCCACAGGGCAGGTCTCATTTATATTTATTCGGCTGCTGCTTCATCTTGGCCCTGGCTTACCCCTGAGATGGATCCATGTGTACCACGTGGGCCAATTGGTTGTAAATTTTCTGCATCCTCCTCCAGCCCTGAGCATCTGCTGGGAG
The DNA here is from genome assembly GCF_000696425.1 of Galeopterus variegatus. Lineage (NCBI taxonomy): Eukaryota > Metazoa > Chordata > Mammalia > Dermoptera > Cynocephalidae > Galeopterus > Galeopterus variegatus. The sequence continues at coordinate 1,182,582 of NW_007726187.1, read as the reverse complement.
CAGTAGGGGACGGTGGATGAGCCAGGCTCCCTGGGGGCTGGAAGTCAAGGGCGCTGAGGCTGAGCAGGAGCCAGCTCCATACTGGCTGGCACGACCTACCTGGCACAGCCCGGGGCCCTGAGACTGTGTGCCCGGGGCAGCAGGGGTGGTGGCCGCATGTGGCCACAAGTTGCTCCCCTGCTCTACCTGCCATTCATTCCCATATTTGGTCCTGGAAGCAGGCGGGTGGGAGTTACAAGCCCCAGGCCCTACCGCCACCTCCCAGCTAGGACCTTGAGCATGTCAGTGGACTTCTCCGAGCCTCACTTTCCTCATCTGCAAAAGGAGAGGACAAACCTCTGCTGTAAGGACAATGTGGGGATTAGGTAGAAAGCCTCAAAGCCAGGTGTATTCCCACAAGTCGTCCTTTCATTTGGATAGTTGCTGGATACCCCCCACCCCCAGCCATGCCGGGCCCTGTGCAAGGGTCCCAGAGGTGAGGATGGATGAGGCGCAGCCCTGCCCTCAGGAAGTACAGAGGAGCAAAGGGACAGTGACCGCAGGGACAGACCCATCCTGATGCCGAGTTCCTGCAGGATGCCCCAGATGATGCCCTGGGGCTGGGGATGAGACTGTCAAGTGCACCTCTGGGAGGGCGTCCCAGACAGGAGACACTGAGGGTGCCAGGGTGTGGAGGTGGGTGGGGCAGCACCCGGTCACTGTCGCAAGGTTAAGTAGCCCCAAACACATCTGCTCGTAAGAGTCCCCTGGAGCTCCCTGGGTCACCTGGGAGTAGGACAGGGAATGTGTATCACTAACAGGCTTGGCGAGTCCTGTGGAGGCAGGAAACCACTGACGAGTGGGAAACACAGCAGTTGGGGCCGAGGGTGCCCGCTCGTCCCGAGTCTGCCTCTGACCTTTCTGAGCTCTGGTCTATGGCAGGCCCTGTGCCTCTCTGACCTTCAGTTTCATCATCAGGTGGGGATAATCCATCTGCCTGTGAGCACTGAGAGGCATGATGTGCGTGGAACCGTGCTGGGCACACAAGAGGTGCTCTGGGTGGTTGGGGACCCTTTCTCCACCCCTGTTCTTTATCTGTGTGGTTACTTTGCTTCCCGACTGATCATATGGACGTGAGTCCTCAGGACCCAACACAGAGCAGAGGCCAGCAAATGCTTCCCCG
>NW_007726187.1:1161420-1176420 GCF_000696425.1 Galeopterus variegatus | reverse complement strand
CAGGCTATCGGTGCACCCCCGGCAGTCACAGCAGCTCCAGGACCCTGCCCAGGTGCTCCGGCTACAGGAGAGGTCTGCCTCCCTCTGCACTTACTGCTGCTTCTCGGAGGGGACAGAAGGCCTTCGTAGCTGAAGTGCGTCTGAAGTGTGTCACGGAGTGACAATTTCTGCTTTAAACACTTAAACTGAAGTGAACTTTTGCACATGTCTCCCCTTCCAGACAGTGGAGGAAGCTCTGTTTTTAGGTCAGTTTTTCACTCACCTGACTCCACGCCCCAGGTACAGACCCCTCTCAGGTAACCCTCTGGACAAATATGTTCATCTCGAAAGTACTGAGTTCACCTGCAGCCTTGGTTTAAGGCCTTGACATTTTTTAATAATATGCAAGAAACAAGGAGTTTTGAAAAGGGCAAAAGAGATTTATTGTATTATAATATTTCTATTTCACTAAAACTAAGGAAATGTCTAAAGTTTCTTAAAGGTCACCATCTGTCCATTTATTAGAGAAGCCCCCCTTCCTATTAAATAGACAGGTGAAATAGAAGAGATTTTCTAATTTCATAGAAACTGATTGTAAGACATGCATAGCGGTCACTTTTGCCGAGCAATTTGCTTAGATTTCAAACTAGGCAATGTCCAGATTAAGTGGGAGGACGTCTGTTAAGTTGCTGGGTGCTGGGCACAGGGCCTGGCCCCCACAGTGCTTGTGCCCTTCCCAGACGGGGTAAGAGACGGCGGGGAGGCTCGGGGGCCTGGGGTGCAGAGGAGGGCACGTAATGTATGTGCGGGGTGTGTGTGTGTGTGTGTGTGTGTGTGTGTGTGTGGGTGTGGGTGGGTGTCCGGGGTGGGAGAGATGCTCGTGCTGGGTTTTGGAGTCTGCTGGGGGAGGCAGAGGAGGTGCCCAGGCAGAGGACAGCGTGGACGAAGGTCCAGAAGGCAGGACGGAGAGCTCAGAGTGGCCCCATGCTTTCCAGTCCTGGCCAGACGGTCAGGGAAGCACACAGTGCGATGCGTCTGGAGGAGAGCGTGAGCACGAGCCATGAACGACAGGGTGCACGGCGTTTCATGGACATGACTTTCATAGACACGAGTGTGCTGGGCTGATTAGCTCAAAAAGGCCAGAAGACATTCGAGCGCGCTGGCTGAAACCCAGCATGTGGGGGAGGCAGGGAAAGGGGGAATCGGGGACGGGACAGCCTGTCCTCCCCACCCGGCCCTGCTGCTTCAGGGGCTGATCAAGGCACGGAAAACCGCAGCAATGGCTGTTCAGAGACCACCCACAGTGATGGATACTGGGGAGCCCCAGAGCCCCATTTTCCACAGTCCTAAGCTAACAAGAGTGGATGTTGATCTCCCGGGGCAGGACCCCCGGGATGGCTTGAAGGCACTCTGTCTGTCTTCCTGCCTGTCCTTGAGGGAACAGGGTGCAGGGACGAGGGTCCGAGTGTCCCAGCATGGAGCCCTGCCTGTGTGCACACTCTGCGTGCCCAGCTCTGACCTGGAGGGACACTGCGCTCCGGAGCAGCCAGGCTCTGAGAAACCATGTCCCCTTCATGGTGCCACAGCCCTGCCTTTCAGCACCCCATCTCCCTCAGGAGACCCCGAAAGGCAGCGGATTAGGCCCGGGTGGCGTGGGGAATGTTCGCAGGCAGAGTCCTTGTTAGCAGGCTCGAGGGGCGTGGGGAGTCCGCGCCTGGGTGGGGACGGGTCTGTCTTGCTGCTACACTTCTCTCCTGCAGCTGCACGGGACCGGGCGTGACTTCTGCCTGGCCGCCCAGGGCTCCTGTGTGCACGTTCTTGGTGAGACAGCCTAGCTTCGTCTGGCATATTCCCCGAGACAGGGCACACTATTTCCTGGAGGGGAAGCCCTTTGCCCCTGAACTGTTGGGGAGCCCGACAGGCCTCTGCCCCTCTGGCCCATCTCCCCTCAACACCCGAGGAACCTTCCCAAAGGGAACCTGTCCTCGTCACTCCTGATGAAGCTCGGCCATCTCGCCCTCATCCCACCCCTGGGCTGCCACACCTGCCATGCACTTCCGGCTCCTTGGACATACTCGCTGCCCATGACCTTGGCCTTGACGCCCACACTTTCCCCACCTGTAATGCTTTTGCCACCTTAAGATTCTCCAAAGCTCCACCTGTCTATAAACCACTCCCTGGCCTGCTACTGACTCAGGTCTGCGGTTTCATTGGAATATGACATCATTTGTCCCCAAAACATTGGCTGGGACTGCCATGCTGTGGCAGGACTTGGGCTGAACACTGGGCCTCGGGGGCAGAGATGACAGGCCTTGTAGTTCTCTGGCCCAGGTGGTGAGATGGTCGGCCTCCTGGGGGTCTCTCCCGGGGCTGTGAGTTCCTGGGGGCCAGCCTGCATCTGTCCTGCCAGATCCCAGCATCCCCACAGAGGGGGCTGGGAACACGGGGCCTGTGGATGGTGGACAGGTGGGGAGTATTGTGGGATCTTTTTCCTCACAGTACCCTAAATCTGTACCTGTGACACCCTAAAATCTGCTGGCCGTCACCTCCCTTGTCCAGGAAACTCTATTAATGTACCTCGGGCAGTCCGCTTATCCCCAGCACTTCATGAGCTCACGGCTGGGACACAGGCCAGCAGCACACCAACTCCTCTGCCCCCATGCAGACATGGCCGTGGCCCCTGACAGGAGCACACGAGCTGCGGGGTGTATCGGGGAGCACCCAAGTAAACACTCTGAGCCCCACTCCAACCTGCCACCTCCCCACTAGTGAGGACAGCCTCTCCTCCCCTCAGTGTGTCCCTGCTTGGAGCTGTGTGGAAGGGGCACGGGTTAGGGTCAGAGACCTGGGGCCTCTCTGGGCTCTGACAGTTACCAGCTGTGTCGCCTCAAGCAAGTCACGGTATCTCTGAACCTCAGTCTCTCTTTGGAAAATGGAGAAATAACCTCAGAGTGTGGCTGCCACCAAATAAGAGGGTGTATGAGCAGCAGAGGCCACCACGCGGGCTGCCCAGCCCCAGCCCTCCTCCCTCCAGCCACCCCAGGCATGCGTAAGAGCAGAGTTCACAGGTATCCAAACCCCCTGTGGCAGGGCCCCTCACCTGGCCGGCCCCCCTCGCGCAGGTGGCTTCCTGCGTCCTGGGCATGTCATTTAGCCGGAACTGACAGCCTCCCGCTGTAAAAAGGAAGGAAGGAAGGAAGGAAGGAAGGAAGGAAGGAAGGAAGGAAAAAGGAAGGAAGGAAGGAAGGAAGGAAGGAAGGAAGGAAGGAAGGAAGGGAGGAGGAAGGAAGGAAGGAAGGAAGGGAGGAAGGAGGAAGGAAGGAAGGAAGGGAGGAAGGAAGGAAGGAAGGAAGGAAGGAAGGAAGGAAGGGAGGAAGGAAGGAAGGAAGGAAGGAAGGAAGGAAGGAAGGGAGGAAGGAGGAAGGAAGGGAAAGGGAGGGGACGGAGGGAGGGAAGCGGGGTTCTGGGACACCCCACTCACTCACCACCATTTTTCCTAGGGGCCTCTCTTTTTTATTCAAGCCCAAAGTGTTCCTTGGCGAATTCCTACGAGCAGTGGGAAATGCCAGTGAGACAGAGCAAGGCAGGAACATCTGGGGAGAGCTTTGCAGGCAGGAGAACAGCACGTGCAAAGGCCCTGAGGCTTGTTCAGGGGCAGGAAGCCAGAGCACATGCTGGTGGGATGGGAGGAAGGTGGGCAGGAGCTGCTCCTACAGAGCCCCAAAGGCCATGGAAGGATCTGGACTAGATATGCAAGGCCATGGGGCCGTTGGAAGGCTCTGGTGGGGTTGAGGGGTGTGGGAGAGATGGGACCTGCCCAACTTCTGGGCTGAGGGCTTGGCCTGGAGGCACCACCTGACTCTGCTGATGCTTTATGTTAAGATGTGGGGCTTCTGCTCCAGGTTCTCCTGGGTGCCTCCTGCTGCTCCTGGAAAATCCAACATTCAGATAAAGACAGACTCAAAGTGGAAGAGCAGAGAGAAGGCGCCAGCTGATACTTCTCTTATAGTTTCCCCACTATTGTTCCCAACTCGCTGGCTGTCCCAGAACAATCTCCCTGGTGTCGGGGGCCTTTCCCGGCTCATTCATTCAGGGGAGGTGCAGACACGGCCCCTTTGGGTCAGCTCCCGTCAGGCAGGCCAGCGGAGCCCGCCTGTTCCTGCCGCGCTCGGCACAAAGCTGCGTCCGCCCCTCCAGAGAGCACCGCCCTCCCGGGGCCCAGGAGGGCCTCCAAGAGCCAGCTCAGGTGGAAGTGTCCCCAGCCCTCGCTGCCCGCCAAAGGCTCGGCCAGGCCCTTTGCAAAGGTCTTGTTGACGCCTGAAACGCGTTGAGGCAGATGAGCTTGCTGGCCCTGGTGAGACAGGGGTCGGGACTCTGGCTCTCTTCCGTCACCTCCTGAGCTTCCCCGAGTTCTGGCTGTAGAACCACATCCCTGGCAGATGGATGGACATGGCGGGAGGGTGAGGGGCCACCTCCTTGGGCACAGTGGTGCAGGGGGAGGGCTGTCTGTGGGGACAGTAGGCTCCTCGCTGGGCAGTGTTCAGAGACACGGTCTCACCGCCCACACATGTATGTTCACTGAAGAGCTGGTGGGGGCCCCTGGTGTCCCAGAGTGACCTAGGGGCCACACAGCCGTGAGGCACTGGCGTACCCCTCACTGCCCTGAGCCTTGGCTTCCTCATCTGTGAAACGGGCCATTTGCAGACAAGTGAGCCTCCCAGAGGAATTTCCTCCTGTGTGATCCCTGTCCCAGCTGGTCGGCCTTTTGTCCCCTAGCACACAGTCCTGGGCACCCACAGGCACCAAGGTCTGAGCTGAGCCATGCTGGGTACAAAGAGGACCCAGAGCGAGCCGCACCTTGGAGAAGCCCCCTGGCTGGAGGAGACAATAACAGATTAGTGTGCTAAGTGTTGAGGCAGGGGGGTGGGGACCCAGAGGCAGCTGCCCACCCAGCCTGCCTCGGGGAGGGCTTCCTGGAGGAGGTGACACTTGAGCTGAGTCTTCACATCAAATCGGAGTTTGTTTTTACTGATGATACTTATCCTAAATGCTTGTCTAGACCCCCTTGTTTCTCTCATCTTCCTGTTGCTGGCACTTTCTGTGCATGAGTGCCATGGAGAGGACCACATTCCGGGTTCATTTCCACTTTTCTCCCTCACAGCAGGGTCTAGAAATTGCCATCCGTCATCCATTCACCCCGTGTGTACTGCGTCCAGGTGTGGGAAAGCTCAGGATTGCCCCGGGGGACAGCCCTGATCTTAGTCACCTGACCACTGCCAATGCCCCCAGCCTACGTGTTGACACCTCTACTCCCGGCACGTGACCCTGACCCTGATGACCTCCAGCCCATCTCAGGGTCCTGCTCTGAGAGCTCTGACCCCTCCGTCCTGCAGGTGTTCGAGGAGGAGCACCACATCCTCTACCTGGACCACGGCGGCGTGATTGTGGCCATCAAGGACACCTCCATCCCCCTGAAGATCCTCAAGTAATGTCGCCAGGCCGGCACTGGGGCTCCTCTCCATACGTGGGAGCCTCTCAGAGCATCCCCAGAACGGCCTCCCCACGGGCCACAGGACAACCGGGGTTGGCGGCACCCCGCACACCCTCCCCAGGGGCCTCATAAAGACAGACTTTGTCCTGCCCTGGGGCACAAGCAAACAGGGAAAGACAACACAGCACGGGGGGAGGTCCCCCCCCAGCCGGGGGAGCAGGGAGGGCTTCCCAGAGGAGGTGACTTTTAAGCAGCAGCAGGAATTAGTTAAGTGGAGGGGCTGGGGCCAGGGTGACCCAGATGAGGAACCCAGCAGCTGTGCCCAGGCGGGAGTGGGTTGGCAGCAGTCTCAGACATCTGAAGGGCCTTGAGGGGAACTGAGGACAGGTAGGACCTCGGGACCCAGAAGGCAGAGCTGGGAAGCTGCCCGGAATGCAGTAGCACTTTAGTCTGAAGAAGAGCTTTGTACACTGCAAGATGGCAGCACAATACTGGTCCTGTCACTGGCCTGGCAGCCCCTGGGCCAGGCTCAAGCCGTGGGTGGGGCTGAGCCAGATGTTTCCAAAGCCCAGATATCCCTGCCATCCAGGGGGTGCGAAGTCTCTTTGTGGTGCCCAGATTACCACCCAGAGCACGGGGCCACAGCACTGCTGAGGAGATGCTGGCGCCACCTGGTGCTGGTGAGGTGGCTCTGCAGCCCCCTGCAGAGGGTGAGCTCGGGGGTGCAGCATTGGCCCAGATGCTGGGCTGGCCCAGGGATGGTCTCAGGGCCAGCTGCTGAGCCCAGCGGGCAGATAGTCCATGATGAGCGGAGCATCTACGCCTGCCCTGTGGACACTGACACTCCTTGTCTTGGCAGGTTCAGCGTGGATGAGGGCCTCACCTGGAGCACGCACAACTTCACCAGCACCTCGGTGTTTGTGGACGGGCTGCTGAGTGAGCCAGGGGACGAGACGCTGGTCATGACGTGAGTGCATGGGGCAGTGGTCCGAGCTGACTCCCCAGGTGGGCCGTGTTGGGGGCCCCTTTGGCCCTTACTGCTCCGAGGCAGGTTCAGACATGGGCCCCCAAACCCTCTTCACACCTGCCTCCTTGACCCAGGGCAGGACAAGGCTCCTCATGCCCCGAGTCACCTGGGAGGTGGCCACTCTGTGCCTGCACAGAAACATCCACCACCTGCCCAGGATCACCTGGCTGGTGAGGGACAGAGCCAAGGCTCAAGGGCCAGCTCTGGAGTTGGCAATTGGTAACATGGGTATTATTACCTGCTCAGCCACATGGCACAGATGAGGACCTGAGACCCAGGTGGGCCAGCAAGGAGCAGAGCTGGCTGTGAGCCACCATCACCCCGGCCTGTGGGCTGAGGCTCAGCACCACCCTGCCCAGCTCCCTTCTCCACCACCAGCATGTGCCAAGCCCCACCCACGGCCAAGAGCAGCATGAGACCCGTGAGGGGCATAGGGCATCAAGACTCCTGCTGTTCAGAGCCACTGTGCTCAGGAGCGGAGACCCAGAGGACGACAGGGAACATGCCTGTGGCCACGTGGGGAAGGAAAGGGGCTCCCTCAGAAGCCGATGAAGTGGAGGCCCAGCTGGTTGCTTTCGTCCTGTGTATTCCCACTGCGTGGGGACTCGTCAGAGGCAGAGCAGGTGCACAGGCTGGGGCGGCCCGAGATTCTGCATTCCTAACAGCTGCAGCCATGCCCACTGCCAGGCGTCCCCGGTGCACAGCTCCTGTGTGCTCTTCCTGCCTCTTATCAGTAATGCCTGTGTCTCCCAAAATTAATGTCTACTGTGACCTCATTTGTGACCTCGTCTGGGAATAGGATCATTGCAGATGCAATCAGGTTGAGGTCGGGTCCTAATGCAATGATTCGTGCCCTTCTAAGAAGAGGAGAGGACACAGAGACACAGACACAGAGGAGACCGTGTGAGACGGAGGCAGAGACTGGAGTGATGCAGCCACAAGCCAAGGATGCCTGGAGCCGCCAGAGCTGGAAGAGGCGGGAAGGAGCCTCCCCTGGAGCCTCCAGAGGAAGCATGGTCCTCTGACCCCGGGTTTTAGGACTCAGGCCTCCACACATAAAGAATGCATTTCTGCTGTTTGAAGCCACCAGCTTTGGTGATGTGCACAGCAGTCCCAGAAACTAGGACGATGCCCTATGAGTCCTCCCTGTGAAACTGCTCCACAGTGGGGTGGACCCTGTACTCTGGACACTGTGTTCTCTGCTTCGTCCATCCAGGGGCACACAGGCCTGGCCCAGCTGCTCCCCAAGAGTGGCCGGGCAGCGTGACCCCTCAACCTCGCCTGCTTGGCCTGGTGTGGCCGTGGGCTAGTTCATTGGCGAGTTCACACGCCTGCCTTTGCCCTTCCTGCTGGCAATGGGCCTTTGAGCCCGAGACCCTGTCCAGCTCTCCTGTCAGCCGGGAGGGCCCAAGAGAGGCCATATGGACATAAGCCCTGAGAGTGCCTGAGCCCAGCCCAGCGCTCCCTCTGCACCCTGCAGACCCCTCAACAGGCACGCAAAGCTGCCAGGAGGCCGTGCGGGGCAGCCCCGGGCAGTGCGGGGCAGGCCTGGTTTTGAGAGTGCCCCGCCGTCCTGAACTGTGCAGTGTGGCGGGAGTGAGGGTGACATTTGAGTCCAGCTCTGCTTCCCCTCTGGAACCTCGGGTGGGTGGCATGTTATTCCCAAGAAGGCAAGGGTCTGCCGCTTCATGGATCTAACTGGGCCTTCAGCTCACGTCATGGTTGGCGTCCCCTGCCACCGGGCGCAGTATTAAATGTGTGCCGGCACGTCCTCATCAGGGCCCGGGACCTCTGTGCTCCTTCCCCAACCACAATTTGAGGTGCCTCCCCTTGGGGTGCCCTCATCTGGCTGTACTGGACCCTCTGTCCCCAAGTCCTCCCTATGCCTTTACCACCGTGGCCCTTTGCGAGGGGCTGCGGCGAAGCTTTCCTGAGCGCCTGCTGCATGCTGTGGGCCGTTTTGTACTATCTCATCCTGCTCGCCAGGAAGGAGGCACCCCCCCATTTTTAGAGGGTCTCAAATGCTGCCCCAGGGGAGTGGTGGGAAGACGGCCCAGCCAGAGGCAGGGGTGGGGACCCCGAGACCCTGTCCTGTGAAGACCGGGTGGGCATTGCCACCCTCTCAGCCTCTGTGTCTCCTCCGGTGTCTGGGGTTTCCCGACACGCTCAGTTCCTGCTTCGCCCTGGCCGCGGGCCCCTCACGTCGCCCCGACTGTACACCGTGTGTGTGGGCGCACGTGAGTGCAGGAAGCTCCTACTGTGTGCCGGGCACCCTGCCCAAACCATCACTCATCCGACATCAACCCCGAAAGGCCAGTCTTACTGTCCCCATTTTAAAGCCAAGGAAACTGAGGTATGGAGGAGAAATGGGCCTGCCCAAGGCCACAGTGTAGTAAATGGGGCACCAACCAAGGCCTGCTCGGCTCAGAGGTGCCCTGTGGCGCCAAACCTCTTCAAAGACCAGCCTGAGACATTCAGAACTGGCCGTCATGTCCCCAAGAATGCGCTCCAAGCCCTTTCTCAACACCGCCCTAGAACGGGGTTTCAGTCCTTGATCGTTACGGGCCTCCTGCAAGTACCCAGCCCCTGCTGGAGGTGCTCAGACGGGACCAGGACCAGAGCAGAGTGCATCCCCTCCTCCATCCACATGCGTGACCTCGGGTGACACGGCCAGAGCGCTGCAAGCTGGACTGGGGAAAGACCATGAAGGGCACGCTGGGCCCCTCTTCTGGAGTCTTCTTTGGAGCCCACGTGAGGCGTTGGGGAGGAGGGATCAAGTGGAAGCCACCAGACAGCAGGACTCCCAGAGGGGGAAGGATCTGGGCATAGGACAGGCTCTCGGTGGCTGCTGGCTGCCTGCCAAGGAGGGGCAGGGACAGCACAAACAAGCTGTGTGACCTCGGCCAAGTTACCCAACCTCTCTGTGCCTCGGGTTTTTCTTTATGTAAGACGGGGGTGGACTCACCTCACCAGGCTGTGTATGCGGGTCTCCCAGCACACCGTGCGTGGTCCCTAAACGGCTGGTGTCCCTCCTCTGTGTTGTCCTGCTGCCTCCACCCGCCCAGGCTGGAAGCGCTGGGCTGAGCCGGGCGGGCCGACTCACTCTCTCTCTGGATTGCCGGTTCTGCTGGGGAAGGAACGGCCTGTGGCCCCACTGTAGAAAGCTGGGTTCTGCAGCACGGAGCCCTCACACGGTCAGGCTGATGGAGGCTGGGAGAAAGGCAGGAAGAAGCTGGACAGCACCAGACTCGGCCGCCTGACCACGAATCGTTCTGCAAAACATAACGCCAGCACCAGCATGGGGGCCACGGGAGGGCCCAGTGGCGGCCAGGAGGCCAGGTCCTGACCCTGCTGCGGGCCTGCTTCCCCGCCCATCGTCAAGCAGGGGGCCGTGCGGGCAGGGGGTGCATGTGGGGTCGGATGCAATGACCCAGGCTGATGCAGTTGACAAGCCGTCGATAACCAGTGGCGGTTGTGGGGATACTAACACCAAGGTCCACCAAGCGCCTGCGGAAGGCCAGGCACAGTGCCCCGTGCTCCGTCCTACTCCCCAGCAAGGGCAGGGAGCTATCGCTGTGCCCATTGTACAGGTGGGAGCTGGGTCCTGAGGGAAGGTCGTTTGCACAGCAGGACGGAGCCACACTAAGGTGGTTTTCCCTCCCCTCCTTCCTCTTTGTGCCCCAGGATCTTCGGACACATCAGCTTCCGCTCCGACTGGGAGCTCGTCAAGGTGGACTTCCGGCCCCCGTTCTCCAGGCAGTGTGGCGAGGAAGACTACAGCTCCTGGGACCTCACCGACCTTCAGGTGGGGCTGGGATGCAGTTGAGATGGGGCAGGCTGGGCACAGATGCGGGCCCGCCTGTGCCTGCCAAAGTCCTCCCGGGCAAGGCCACAGGGGACCTCTCCTCCTCCAAGAAGTCCTCATAGCACCCCCAGCCACCTTCAGATCTCCAAGAAAATCTCTGTGGGATTTTCTTGACCTTGGGCTGCTCTGGGCTGAGGGTCCTCAGTCACACTCAAGGGGCTGCAGGGCCACAGGCCCTACCCAGCCTATGCAGTCAAAGGTGCTTGGGATTCAGGATTTTTCAGATCTCAGGAAGGTCACATGCATGTACCGTATATGACAGTGGGGTCTGGGCAGGCCCTGTCCTGTAATCTCAAACACATAAACATTTCTACAGCAAATGCCTCTCACTTCGGTTCCCATCAGGTTGTGCTGCCAAAGGCGTGATGGGAAGCCTGGGATTGCAGAGCGGGGCGGCCTGGAATTGTGGGGGAGGGGACTATTAAAGCAAAAATTAGTCAGCGACACTTGTTAAAACACAGTAAGGAAGACTTTACAGGAAAGGTACAGGGACCGCTGCAATGGGGTCTTGCAATAGGGGAGAGAGACTGGGCTCAACTCTGCATACAGCCGGGCACGTGGGAATTTATAGCCAGGGAGCAGGGTGGGGTCAGTGGACGGAAAATTACTAAGAAAAAGCATCGGGGTAGGGGGGATTCTGGCTAAAGTGACCTAAACAGGGTTCTTGCTGAATACAAGCCGGGGTGACCAGACATCACCCGGGGGGATAGTGGAGAAGGAACTCGATCAGATATGGAGGGTGCTGAGATATCGAGGGCGGGGGGATTCTGGCTAAACTACCTTAGCAGAGTCCTTTGCTAAATCTGGATTTCACAAGGAAGTGGGCAGTTGGCCTAGGAGAAGGTTCTGGAGCCTGACTCAGTCCGGCCAAGCAGAGAATCGGGGTCACCCTGCACCTGACAGGCCACAGCACCTGCTGCCGGGAGCAGGGTGGGGCCTGGTCTGATCGTTCCCTGAGGACCTACTGTGTGTCCACAGCTCCTGCTCAGGGCTGGCACCCTCAGGGCCTGAGGGGACAGAGGAGACAGAGGAGACAGAGGGGAACTTAAAGGACCCGCGTTTCCAGCAGCTTTGTGGCCCCTCAGGGCCTAGCCAGGGCTTGTACGCAGTAGGTGCTCAGCGAATGCTTGTGGGTTGGGATGAGAGGGATGCTGCCCCGACTTGACCTCACACATGCTACTTCCCCTTCTGAGCCTCAGTTTCCCCACCTGCAAAAGGGGACGAGCCCCCTGCCCCCTGCTGCTTGAAGAAGCAGCCGTTTTCAGGGACAGGCGAGAGCCCCAGGACAAGCCACCGCAGGGCGCTCGACCCTTCTCAGGCCGGCTCCTCCCCCTGCCGTTGCTGCTGCAGGGTGACCGCTGCATCATGGGCCAGCAAAGAAGTTTCCGGAAGAGAAAGCCCACGTCCTGGTGCGTCAACGGGAGGAGCTTCACGTCGGCGCTCGTGTCGCACGTGTGCGAGTGCCGGGACTCGGACTTCCTCTGGTGAGCGCCCGGCCCCTCGAGCCCAGGCGACGGCGGAGGCCGCGGGGCCTTTACAAGCCGACTCCAGCCCACACTTGGGGACGGAGCATTAATGAATTTGTGGGTGGATTTTTTAAACCCCCACAGTGGCCTGCTCACGGGAATGGGTCGGGGCATCTTGGGGGCAAGCCCTGCCCATCCACTGCCCCGTTCCGCTCGGAAGCCGCCTGTGGCCACCAGCTGCCCCCTGGCCCACCGCCTGCCTGCCCACCCCACCCCTCCCCGTCTGCTCCCCTCCTCTCCGCCTTACCACCTGCACCCCCTGCCTGCAGCGCCTCTCCCTCTCTTGCCCCAGCTCTCTCCTGCTTATCATTTGAAACGTGCTCACCTCCTCCAGGAAGCCCTCAGGCTCCTCTGGGTTCCCAATATCCCTTTGCATTCTTGTCACTCTGGAATGTAACTGTCAGCTTTCGGGTCTGTCTCCTGCTCTGGGACAGGGCTGTGTGGATTCGCCTCTGTGTCCCCACAGATGGGTGCATAGTAGGCCCTGGACTGAGGCTCTCCTCCCAGCCCCCCCGACCTCACCCCCACCCCAGCTGGCTCCATTCACACCTGTACCTGTCACCTGACTGCTCTTCTTTCCTCCTCCCAGTGACTATGGATTTGAGCGCTCCCCCTCCTCAGAGTCCGACACCAGCAAGTGCTCTGCCAACTTCTGGTTTAACCCACTGTCCCCTCCAGATGACTGTGCCCTGGGCCAGACCTACACCAGCAGCCTGGGGTGAGTGTGGGCTTGGGGCCCCTCCTTGCCTAACTCCAGGGCACAGCCGGGGTGCACCGTCGACCATGCCTTCCCGGCTGGTGCCTGCAGCTCCCACTTGGCGTTGGGGAGAATGGAGGTGTCGAGGCTGAGGACGCGTGTGCTCGTGAGCATGAAGCCTGTTTGCGGGCTCCTGTGAGCTCCCGGGCCGACAAGCCCACAGGTTCTCCCACCTCAGACTGCGTGGGCCAGCACTGGGGGGAGCTGCCTGGAGTTGGCTCTGAACTGAGGACAGTGACAGAATAGGTCCAAGGTGCCCTGGGGCTCACACCTGCTGCCGGGGCTAAGCCCACCCAGAGGAGAAACGCTCCTCCCCTAGGCCTCTTCAGGGCCCTGACCCCTCCCCCTCCCCATTTACCAACTCTTAGCGAGCCACATGGTTGTGTGCCCACCATGCCTGCAGGTCTCACCTTAAATGACTCCTCCTCCAGGAAGTCTTCCCTGACCCCCGGCGCCTGACCCCCAAGCTTACCTCTGTCATAGCACAAACCCGAGTTCCTGTCATTGCTCACTAAGCTGTCCTCCCTGTTGGACTGCAAGTGCCATGACACGTGGTAGGTGTTGCTTCAGTCTGGGGGTGATGAATACACATCACACAGGACGGGTGCCTGGCGGGGGTGAGCAGGAATGATACTTTTCCTCCACCAGAGGCCGAGCACTTTCCTTATAGCAGATCGACTTCCTATATAAAGATGCTAGTACGTAAGAGCTGTGAACCTGCAGCTTCCGGAGGTCCCAAACATGTTCCATCTGAAGGTCCCATTTCCCCATTTCCCTGTGAGGAAGTTTTCAGAGAGGGTGAAAAAGCTCATGGGCTTATTAGAAAATCCTCATTATGTCCCCTAGAGAAACTGAGAAAACAGGAGGCAGGACCAGAAACTGCAGGCTTTGGCCACAGCAGCTAATATCATGCCATGTACCCACCCATCCTCCATCCATCATTCATCCACCATCCACCCATCCATCCATACATCCACCCATCCATCCATCCACCCATCCATCCATCCATCCACCATCCACCCATCCATCTACCCATCCATCCATCCATCCACCCATCCATCTACCCATCCATCCATCCATCCACCCATCCATCTACCCATCCATCCATCCATCCACCCATCCATCTACTCCACCATCCATCCATCCACCCATCCATCTACCCATCCATCCATCCATCCATCCATCCATCTACCCATCCATCCATCCATCCACCCATCCATCCATCCACCCATCCATCTACCCATCCATCCATCCATCCATCCATCCATCCATCCATCCACCATCCATCCATCCACCCATCCATCTACCCATCCATCCATCCATCCACCCATCCATCCATCCATCCATCCACCATCCATCCATCCACCCATCCATCTACCCATCCATCCATCCATCCATCCAGCCATCCACCATCCATCCATCCACCCATCCACACCCATCCATCCACCCATCCATCCACCCATCCATCCACCCATCCATCCACCCATCCATCCACCCATCCATCCACCCATCCATCCACCCATCCACCCATCCACCCATCCATCCATCCATCCACCCATCCATCCACCCATCCATCCATCTACCCATCCATCCTACCATCCATCCATCCATCCACCATTCATCCATCCACCCATCCATCTACCCATCCATCCATCCATCCATCCACCATCCATCCATCGACCCATCCATCTCATCCATCCATCCACCCATCCATCCATCCATCCACCCATCCATCCATCCATCCACCCATCCATCCATCCATCCACCCATCCATCCATCCATCCACCCATCCATCCATCCATCCACCCATCCATCCATCCATCCACCCATCCATCCATCCATCCACCCATCCATCCATCCATCCACCCATCCATCCATCCATCCACCCATCCATCCATCCACCCATCCATCCATCCATCCATCCATCCATCCATCCATCCATCCATCCATCCATCCACTCATCCATCCATCCACCCATCCACCCATACATCCATCCACCCATCCATCCATCCACCCACCCATCCATCCATCCATCCATCCATCCATCCATCCACTCATCCATCCATCCACCCATCCATCCATCCATCCATCCACCGATCCATCTACCCGTCCATCCATCCATCCACCATCCATCCATCCACCCATCCATCTACCCATCCATCCACCCATCCACCCATCCACCGATCCATTCATCCATCCATCCATCCACCAATCCATCCATCCATCCACTCATCCATCCATCCACCCATCCATCCACCCACCCATCCACCTACCCATCCATCCATCCATCCATCCATCCACCCATCCATCCATCCATCCACCCATCCATCCATCCATCCACCCATCCATCCATCC
>NW_007726187.1:1153409-1158409 GCF_000696425.1 Galeopterus variegatus | reverse complement strand
TCCTGTGTGTGTGTGTGTGTGTGTGTGTGTGTGTGTGTGTGTAGATACAGATATAAATGCAGATTGTATATATATATATGTAAACACACACCAGGGTACTTCGAACAGTTTGTAGAAAATTGGAATTAAAAGACAATGCAAATCTTTCCATGAACCTGTTGAGGACCCCAGAGAGAGAGAGAGAGAGAGAGAGAGAGAGAGAGAGAGAGAGTGTGTGTGTGTGTGTGTGTGTGTGTGTGTGTGTGTGTGTAGATACAGATATAAATGCAGATTGTATATATATATATGTAAACACACACCAGGGTACTTCGAACAGTTTGTAGAAAATTGGAATTAAAAGACAATGCAAATCTTTCCATGAACCTGTTGAGGACCCCTCGCACACACACAAGTACACATGGAAACTTCCTCCCAACCTCCCAGTCTTTTTTCCTCTTTAGAACAGTATTTCATTTTCTTCTGATTTTTAAAAATAATATTTACTCATTGTACATTTGAAAAACATATAAAAAATACCAAGCACACAAATATCACCAAAAATCCTGTTCCTCCAAAGTAACAACTGTTAAGTTCTGTGTTTCCTTCTAGTCTTTTTGAATTCGTTTTTAGCATGCTTATGTTTCTGATTATAGAAGTAACTAATGCTCATGGTGGAAACTTCAAAAACAGAACTTAGGAAAACTTACAAACATGCAGAAAATTCAAAGCTAAGAAAAGTACAAAGGCAAATTAGAGTGGCCTGCCTCTCACCTGGGGAGAGGCCACCTGGGATTCCCGGCTGTCCCGGGCACCTGCGGTGGTGGGTGTTCTGCTGTTTAGTTAACACACACGGGGATGTGGCAAGAGTGGCTTTATGATTGTGTGTTATTTAAATGTCCTTCAAACTATGGTGCCCAGTGGGGTGGGGTGATGACGAGGGTGTTTAGAATTGGAAAGCAGGAGGCTGGTCTAGTGCAAACAGGGAAACCAAGGCAGAAGAGGATGTGGAGCTGCACACGGGGAGCGCCTATGTGTCGGGCACTTTACAAAGCTGCTTCCTTTCCTCTTCACACAGCCTCACCCAGTGTACGCTTGTCAACCTGCTTCACGGCTGGGGAAACTGAGGCTGAGCAGGTGAAGTCATTCTCCCAAGGCCACACAGTACCAAGTGGCAGAACTGGCATTGGGTCCCAGGCCCTGGTGCAGCTCTGATTCCCCACCTGTCCCAGGTCCCCTTACTGAAAGAGACCAGCAGTGAGATTCACGCTGCAAGCCGTGGGGGCATCCCCAGGGCAGGACTAGAGTGCCTCTGTTCATGGCAGCATCCTGGGGTGGCTGGAGGACAAAGCCTCCTGCCTGGCCTGGGCTCACCCACCTGGACCCTCAGAGCAGACCTGCTGCAACTCCTGAGTTCCAGACAGACTTCCAGGAAATACGGACAGCTGCTGCCCCCTAGAGCCTGGAATCTAGCGAACCTGTCGCATCTGCACAGTCTCCTACCTGGACTCAGCCCCAGTGCCCGGCTCTCCCACGCTGGCCAGGGGACCCTTGCTGGTGGTTACTGGGCAGGCGTGGAGCCGGGGCTTTGGGCATCCTTGGGGAAGGGTGCAGGAGTGTCGGAGGCGGTGGGTACGCACATTCACTCCTGCACACCCACATACACATACAAACTCACAGACACTGGCCCACATACACTTACACACACATGTTCACACACACACACACAGTCACATTCCAACACTCACACACACACACACACACACAGTCACACACATCCACTCTCACACATAGGCCAAGTGGGGTTTGTAAATAGCACTGGATTTAGGGGAGTCCAAGTTTTGTAAATAGCTAAGAATTAAAAATAAGGTCTGATAGAGAACCCAGAAATAGTCCTACATAAATATTCCCAACCAACTTTTGACACAGGTGCAAAGACAACTCCTGGAGGAAGGATGGCCTTTGCATTCAGTAAAAATGAACCGCGACCCCAAACCATAAAACTTTTAGAAAAATCATAGGCGAAAATATTCAGGATCTAGGGCTAGAAAAAGAGCCCTTAGATTTGACACTAAAAGCGCAATTCGTAGAAGGAAAATTTGATAAATTGGGCTTCAAAATGAGACACTTTTGCTCTGTGAAAGATCCTTGTTAAGAGGATGAAAAAGCAAGCTGCGGAGTGGGAGGAATATTTGCAAACCATGTATCCAGTAAGCACTCGCATCTAGAACACAGGAAGAAGTCTCAGAACTCAGCAGCAAGAAAAACCATCCAAAGAGAAAATGGGTAAAAGACATGAAGAGACATTTCCCCAGAGAGGATGTACAGGTGACAGATAAGCATATGAAAAGATGGTCCACATCATTAGCTGCCAGGGAAATGCACATTAAAACCACAATTAGACATTGCTGTGTGCCTATCAGAATGGCTGAGATATAACAGTGACAGCACATGCCGGTGAGGACGGACAGACTGACCACTCACATGGCTGGTGGGAATGGAGAACGGTGCAGCCACTCTGGAAAACAGCCCGCACTTCCTTAAAACTCTAAACAGGCAGTTACCACGTGACCCAGCAATTGCACTCATGGGCATTAATCCAGAGAAATGAGGACTTTGTGTTCACACAGAAACCTGTACATGTGCGTCCACAGCAGCTTGACTCATAGAAGCCAGAAGCTGGAAACAGTGCAGACGTCCTCCAGGGGGTGAGTGGACACACGAGCCGTGGCGTGTCCTTACCAGGGACACCGCTCAGGAATAAAAAGGAGTGGATTTATTGATACACGCAACAACCCGGATGAATCTCGAGTGAATTATGCTGAGTGAGAAAAGCCAATCCCAAATGATTCTGTACTGTCTGATTCCATTTATGTAACATTCTTCAAATGACAAAATTATGGAAATGGGGGACAGATTAGTGCTGCCAGGAGCTCAGGGGCTGAGGAGGGAGGTGGGTGTGGCTACAGCAAGGCAACAGGAGGGTCCTCGAGCTGGTGAACTTGGTCCCTTTCTTGACTGTATCAGTGTCAATATCGTACTTGTGATACTGCAGCTTTGCAAGGTGTTAGCATGGGGGGAGTAGGGTAAAGGGAACCCAGGCTCTGTCTGTTACTCTTCACAATTTTGAATCTGCAATTATTTCAGCATAAAGTGTTTAATTTTTTTTAAAAAGTTCTCAGTAATAAACAAACATAGATCAGAATGAATATACCAAGGTGTTAATGATGGGTATTATGGTGAGATGATGGGTTTTTCTTTTCTATTTTATTTTCTTTGCTCTTTGTATTTTCTGTTTTATCTACATTGAGAATGTCCTACTTTTGTGATTAGGAAAAAAATTGCAAGTTATTTTAACCAACCAAGTAAAATGTTTAAGTGCTGTAGTTAAATGTACATTGGTGTGGCCGCTTGTAGGCAGGAACAGGAGGCCCCCAGAGGTGTGGCACCTCCCCCAAGCTAGCTGAACCATGGCCCTGACTCAGGGTCAAAGGTGCCTTGTGCTGTTCCCCCCCCCATGGGAGAAAGTCAGACTTGAGACCTTCCCTTGTTCCCCCAGCATCCTGAGTTCTGGACTTCTGAGCCTCAGTCTTCTAACCTATAAAATGGGAGAATAGAACACCATATACATGAGGTTCCTGGGGATGCCATAGCAAATGACCACAAACTGGGTGGCTTAAAACAATACCAGGGCTCTAGAGGAGAACCTGTTTTTACCTCTGCTGGCTTTTGGTGGATGCAGGAGTTCCTTGGTTTGTGGTGGACTCACCTCAGTCTCCCCTCCACCTTCACGCAGCCTCCGCTGTCTCAAATCTCCCTCTCCTTTCCCTTACAAGGACACCAGACGTTAGATTTAGGGCCCGCCCTAACCCAGTATTACCTCATCTTAACTAATTACATCTGCAAAGACCCTGTTTCCAAACGAGATCCCATTCTGAGATTCCTGGTGGACATGGATTTGGGGGGGCTCTATTCACCCCATTCCACCATGCTTGTGGAGAAAGTTAAATGAACATAACGTATGTAAAAGAATTCTACCACCTGTTGAGCTTTGGCTGGGGTGAACTGACAAGGTTTCTATATGGTTAGTAATAATCCTGTTTTATTCTTGATCACTGGAAGTGGCTTTCTGGGTGTCCTTGGGGGGAGTGGGGCATAGCAGGAAGGGACAGGGGAGGAGAGAGACTGTGATAGTGAGTATTGGAGCTCTTTCTTGCCATAAAGTTGAAAAGTTACTGTCTCCGCCACTCTGTCCCCCACCTCTGAGGAAAGCCTGGTCGCTAGAAGGACCATGCTTGCAGCAGGGAAGCATGCCGGGGGTAACACGGCTCCTCAGCTTCCAGGTCCACTCCTGAGTGGCCCTGTGACCTTTCTCTGCAGGGTGATTTCCTGACCACAAAGTACCAAGTGGACCTTGGGGATGGTTTCAAGGCCATGTATGTGAACCTCACGCTGACCGGGGAGCCCATCCGGCACCGCTACAAGAGCCCCGGCGTCTACCGCGTGTCTGTCAGGGCAGAGAACATGGCAGGACATGATGAAGCAGTGCTCTTTGTCCAGGTCAACTGTAAGTCCATCTCTTCTTCAAGGCTAGAGTCACTTCTAGTGACAAAGAGAACAATGTCCTTGGGGAAAGACAGGAGTCCCTTGGGGCTTCTGTAGATGCCCCTGATACTCAGGATGGTGAGCCCAAGGGAGGCAGGTAGGCTGGGCTCAAACCTGCACCTCTGATGATCTGTACAGTGGTAGGGTGGTTGTTAGTGGTGGTGGTGATGGTGATGGTGGTGATGGTGGTGATGGTGATGGTGGTGATGGTGATGATGGTGATGGTGATGATGGTGATGATGATGGTGATGATGATGATAGTGATGATGGTGATGATGGTGATGATGGTGATGGTGATGATGATGGTGGTGATGGTGATGATGGTGATGGTGATGATGGTGATGATGATGGTGATGATGATAGTGATGATGGTGATGATGGTGATGATGGTGATGGTGATGATGGTGATGATGATGGTG
>NW_007726187.1:1151097-1152598 GCF_000696425.1 Galeopterus variegatus | reverse complement strand
ATGGTGGTGATGATGGTGGTGATGATGATAGTGATGATGGTGGTGATGATGGTGGTGACGGTGGTGGTGATGGTGATGGTGGTGATGGTGGTGATAGTGATGATGGTGATGATGGTGATGGTGATGATGATGGTGGTGATGGTGATGATGGTGATGGTGATGATGATGGTGATGATGATAGTGATGATGGTGATGGTGGTGGTGATGATGGTGGTGATGATGATAGTGATGATGGTGGTGATGATGGTGGTGACGGTGGTGGTGATGGTGATGGTGGTGATGGTGGTGATGGTGATGATAGTGATGATGGTGATGGTGATGACGGTGATGACGATGGTGATGATGGTGATGGTGATGGTGATGATGATAGTGATGATGATGGTGGTGATGGTGGTGGTGATTGTGATGATGGTGTGATGGTGATGGTGGTGGTGACAGTGGTGGTGATGATGGTGATGATGGTGGTGGTGGTGATGATGGTGGTGATGGTGATGATGGTGGTGATGGTGATGATGGTGGTGATGGTGATGATGATGATAGTGATGATGATGGTGATGATGATGATAGTGATGATGATAGTGGTGATGGTGATGATGGTGGTGATGATGATGACAATGATGATGGTGATGATGGTGGTGGTGATGATGGTGGTGATGGTGGTGGTGATGATGGTGATGACAGTGATGGTGATGGTGATGATGATAGTGGTGATGATGGTGGTGATGGTGGTGGTGATTGTGATGATGGTGTGATGGTGATGGTGGTGGTGATGATGGTGGTGATGGTGGTGGTGATTGTGATGATGGTGTGATGGTGATGGTGGTGGTGACAGTGGTGGTGATGATGGTGATGATGGTGGTGGTGGTGATGATGGTGGTGATGGTGGTGGTGATGATGGTGATGATGGTGGTGGTGGTGATGATGGTGGTAGTTGTGGTGTGGGTTTTATGGTAGTGGTGGTGGCCATGATAGCAATTAAGTTGATGGTAACAGTGACCAATAAGCAGCCTGTGTAATGTCCCATGCCCTAATATCCTGTAACCCTGGCCTTCTTGGGACTCTGCAGCTCCTCTGCAGGCCCTCTACCTGGAGGTGGTTCCTGTCATTGGCATCAACCAGGAGGTGAACCTCACAGCTGTGCTATTGCCCTTGAACCCCAACCTCACTGTTTTCTACTGGTGGATTGGCCACAGCCTGCAGGTACTGGTCCCAGCTCCCTGGTGGTCCTCCTTCCTGCAGGCTCCCCTCTGTGCTGAGTAGGGCCCAGGCACTGCCCGAGGTATTTGGCAGAAGGGCAGAGTGTATGGCGCACCCCCAACCCTGGGGCACATCCTAGGGCAGTGGTAGGGATGCATGCTGACCGTCCTTCACTCGTCCTTTACACTGGGCACCTGATGAGGGTCCCTCTGTGTCCCGACCTGCAGGAACAGCAACATAGACCCGGAGAGGGGAGTGGGAATTGGATGAGACAAGAGACGCAAGAAATGGAGACAAGACAGTA
>NW_007726187.1:1148665-1150137 GCF_000696425.1 Galeopterus variegatus | reverse complement strand
TGTACATCTGAAATTAATTGTTTAGATAATTTGGTATATTGGGATATAGAATGTGTAAGACCGGCAGTTCCAGTAGCTACAGCGGCAGGAATTCCTAATCCAGCGAGTAAAGGAATAAACTGTATAGCTCTTTTTACTTTTCCTGCTATGTGCTCAAAAGTAGGAATGGGTACAGGCTCAGTTCCCGTTATAACATCAACATCGGGAAGAAGAAGAGCCAAAACACATAATCCTGTCCAGTTAGTGGGCAGTTGAGTATAAGCTCGATTGCTACCACAAACCAAAACTGAACTATTATGAGCACATAAAGGGGTAGAAACATTGATTATTGATTGACAATTTGCAAAAGCTGCAAAGCCTACATCAATTTCAAAACTATTATTAACAGAAGGAGAGAGAAAACAAGTGACTTTATAAAACTGCATGGGCTGCACTTGCAAGGGAGTAGTTAAAGAACATCGACTGTTGGTCGAGTAATTAAGGGATAAATATGGAAAAGCCACAGGTATAGGTTGTCCCATGACCAAGCACAGCCAGCAGTCTTGAGCAAGGTCAGGATTACTTGTATTAAGCAATTTATTAGTAGCATAAAGGAGATGAGAGGTCTGAGGATCTAGATTCAATTCACCTCGGTTTTCTGGCAAAGCTAATGGATGATAGGTAAGTTGAGGAAATAGGGTATCATGCATTTCCTGTATATATATATTTCTTCTACTTTAAGGGTTCTAGTTTGATCTTGTGGTCCACCTCCATCAGACATATAGACAGAGGGGGTAATAGACCAGCATATAGGCTTCCCTATGGGTCCTTAAACAGGGAGCTTGAGCATATTTATTAGAAGCAAGCCCCACCGTGGATGGAGGGCCAGCAAGATCCCCTCCAAATGTTCCTTCATAATTTCTGGTTAGGATAGCAGTGAAATATGTCTGGTTATCTGAAATACACAATTGATATGAACCATAACAGGTACTATGTAATGTTTCAACAAATGATTGACAGGGACAAGGCTTAGGGCCATCACTGTCAGTGGGTGTAAACTGTGGCTTATCTACACAACTATAGGCAGGAGATGTTGGAGCCAGATAAGCCAAATGTGCTCCACAATCAACAACAGCTATGTATGGTGAGGGAGGACTGAGAACAGTACCCCCTTTTCAGTCACAAGGCTTGCCAGCACCAGATCGAGAATCTGTAATTCTAGGAGAATCAGTTAATAACGTTCTATAACCTGTAGAAACACAATGTTTAATAGGAGGAACATTAGGAGAAGAGAAACATAAAGGCATTTTCTCAGTGGAAGCTGAAAAATTAAAAAGTTGTGAAAAATGAGGTTTTTCATAAATCTTAGGCTCTCCACCTAAGAGGCAAGAATGGTTAGTTGTTACTTTTATTTCTTCCAGGAAGCCAAATGGAACAAAGGAGAGAGAGAGAGTTAGGGTTTGTTTTACAATAAGGATATTGCAAAAACCTAT
>NW_007726187.1:1113440-1147955 GCF_000696425.1 Galeopterus variegatus | reverse complement strand
TGAGAAACTCCAGGGCCCTTGGAATTTCCCGAAGTTATTTTAAATTGTCAGAATTTAATGTTGGAAAGCTGTGTTAAATAACAAAAGGCTTAGAATAAAATCATAAATTACTACAAAAAATAAAAACAAACTGACAACGGGTTTAAAGGGCAAAGAGCACAAGAACTTATCACGATAAAACATGAAATAAGATCCCTAGGCCAGTTATCTAAAAGACAAAGAAAAACCTTTTACGATTTTGTAGTAAGAGCACTCAAGTGTCTCTTTCTCTCTCTTTATTTTTTTATTTTTATTTTTTTGCTGTAAAACCTTTTAAACAAACTTATTTATCTAAACCATTATCAAAACTTACTCAGACATTTTGCTTTTGTTTTATACTTTTTGTTTTTTAAATAGCCAGTCATTTTACTCTAGGACAAAAATACACTGTACCAGATGCTTTCTTACATAAAAATTATTTTTTTTAATTATTTTTTATTTTTTTTAGCCCCTCCAACCATAACCATACCCCACATCCATGGCCTTTTTAAAATCACCTCCTTATTACATACTTGTTGTTTTTTTTTATTGATGTTTAATTGGCCTAATTTGTCGAAAAATTATATATAAAGGGTTATATATATACACACACACACATATACATATACATATACATATACTTAGTTTTATTTTTGGTTTTGGTGGGGTTAACAATTTAAAAGCCTCTAGCAAAGACAGATGTAGTCCTGTCTGATTAGTAAACCCAGGCAACAATGTTTGTTGATAAGAGAATTTTTATACCTTCAGGTTAGTAAATAAGCATCCATTTATTAGAGCAAATTACACAAAGCCCAGTTTGAGTTTTAGTTAAATTTAGCAAATACATATTTATGGTTTTTCAGCCAAACACTTGGTGTATTAGATTTATACCCTTGTCAGTTAGTGTGAATAAGAGAAATCACCTTCTTTTTGAGCCTGTTTTATTGCTCTTTGAAAGCCAATCTCCCCCTTAAAGAATCGCTCAAACAATACTGTTCCAATCAATAGGAGTAAGCCAGGTTTCAGCCATAGATTCTAAGATAGTTAAAGTACAAGGAGCAGTAGGGCCATATTGTGCGATGGCCCCTTTTAATTCCTTCGTAAAAGTGAAACCAAACCGCTCATGTTTACGAGTGGGCCGGCCTCCTGAAGCACTAGGTACTTCAGTAACAGGGAAGGCAAAGAGGGAGTCAGAAAAACCAGGAGAATGAGCAATATCAGGATCATGAGAAGATTGCAACTCCTTTAATTTTGTAATAAGGAGCCGCAATTTTTTTTTTCTAACAAAATTTGTTTTTCTAACTGGTGGATTTTTGATTCCATAGTTTTAAGGGGCTCATTAACAGGAGAATCCACAGGAGCAGAGGGAGTATTGTAAGGAGGAGGATGAGACAGCAGAGACTCTGCCATGAAGGCAGCCGCCGATGATTTATAGTGGTCGGCTTCATAATGAGCAGCCTCATCCTCTAATTCATCCCAATCTACTTCAGAGGAATCAGAGTCATAAGCAGCCCCAGCAATCTTTGTGTTATGACTGGAATGTGAATCTGTTTTAGCTTTAGGGCAGTCATCCTCAAAGAAACCAAATCAACCTCATTTCGGCTTGAACATACATCTGATTTTGAACTAGCCTTTAAGATTTTTTCAGTTGGAGCGACTGTTGCAGACACCTCAGGAAATCCTTCCCTATTTTGAATCATATCTCTAATGAGATTCCAGTAAGAAAAGGCAGTTACTGGAACTTTTTCCGGACCAAAGATTTCATAATAATCCTGCAAAGCATCACCAACTCTCACCCATTTTTTGTAATTTATTGTGCCTTCCTCAGGAAACCAAGGGCACAGATTTCTAATAAAATCAAAAAACCGTAATAAGTCACTTGTTTTAACCTTTACTCCTTGCGTCTTTAAAGCTTTTTGTAACTGTCTTCTGTAGACGTCATGACAACTTAATTCTTAATTCTTGATTCTTAATTCTTAATTCTTGTCCCATTATCAGGCTTGTTTACTCACCTTAATCACAGTGCAGCAGGCTCCCGCAAAAGATCAAGGTCCTTTAATTTGGACAGCCATCCCTTTATTGTGCCTTCTTCCTCACAGGATCCTCCGTATCATAGGCCCCACGTTGGGCGCCAGAAATGTCCTGACCCGCAGGATATTCAAAGCAGACCCTGGAGCGGGGAGTGGGAATGGGATGAGACAAGAGACGCGAGAAATGGAGACAAGACAGTATTCTGATCAAGTCTCATTTATTGGCTCTAAGGTTACATCTTATATAGGAAAGAAGCAGGCATGCTGTAGGAAGTCAGGAATGCAGGAATGTGATAAGGTCTTGAGAGGAAACAAGGACAGGACATTCCTGACGCAGTGCAGCCCCCAATCTTTACAGCAAAGCAGAAACTTGAAAGAAGATGAAGGTCACCTTTGAGTAAACTTGCACAGCCGGGAACACAGAATTCCCGGCACAAACAGATTACGAGGCAGTTATCACGTAAGCATGGCCATCTTGGCGCAAGCAGGTTGTCACGCAGGCACGGTCACACAAGGAGGGGTGTGGGGCTACAGGCTCCCAACACCTCTGCTTGATGGACACAGGATGAATAGGATCAGACTCTGCCTTTTTCTGGGAAAGAGATGGGAACAAAGTGGTTGGCCTGAGTCTGAAGGTGTGACAGGTGTCACAGGATGGGCAGGTGAGGTGTGCGAGAGTTCCAGGGAAGGGCAATTGGGGGCAGGTCAGGGAAGGCTTCATGGAGGATGAGGTCACTGGGGCTGGACCAGATCTTGGAAGGCTCACACAGAGGCCTGGGTTGTACCATGTAAGCAGTGGGAAGCCATGGATAGTTCTTCAGCAGGAGTGGGAGGGTGAGGTGTCCATCCTTGGCTGGAGTCCCTCGGGGTCCCTAGAGGGGCATCTTTCACTCATTCAGCAAACAGCAGCCCTGCACTGCCAAGCAGAATGTCCCCCAAATAGCACCTGAGTGCCCTCATACTAAGGCCCAGGAGAAGGGAGGGGTGAAGGCCTTGGGTTGCATTTTCCTAGAGTGGGGAGGGCCCAGGAAGGAGAATGGGCTCTGGGTTTGAGTCTTACTCAACCACTTCCACTAAATGCTCCGTGCAGGTCCCTTCACCTCCCTGAGCCTCCATCTCTGCATCTACTGTGGGTGGGGGTGGCTTTTCCTGTCTCCAGGGTAATATTGCCGTTCACCCATTATAAGTATGTGCCACCCCACAGGTGGGGTCGTGATCTGGGCACTGAGTCACAAGGATGAAGGTGCCACGGCTCATCCCAGCAGTGCAGCTGTGTGTGGGTGGGAAGATGAAGTGGGGTCGGGGCATGCAGGCCCCGCCTGGCAGCCACCTGGAAGGAAGGGGCACTGGGGACTTTTTGCCCATGCGGTGTGGGCAGAGCAAGCTCCCACTTGGCTTAGAACTGGGGTGCCTCTAGCAGGCCCTCCCCACACCTCCCCTGGGTGCTGCCAGTGCAGTACATCCAGGACAGGTCCATCTGCTGTCAACAGTAAGGGGCCAGCACATGACCTCAGCGTGACCCTGGGCTGCAGACTGCGGGGCCAGCATCCCCTGTCACCCTCCTCCCCACCAGGCTAGACCCCTGACCCCCACCTGTACCCCTGCAGCCCCACCTCTCCCTGGATAACTCTGTGACAACACAGTTTGAGGATGCAGGGGACGTGCGTGTGACGGTGCAGGCCGCTTGCGGGAACTCGGTGCTGCAGGACTCCAGAGTCATCCGCGTGCTGGGTGAGTCCTTCCCAGGGCTGGGCAGCGTGACCCCGGCAGCTCTCTGCTGCGGTGCAGGGGGTCGGGCCACAGGGTGAATAGGCCATGGATGTCCTGGTCACCCCAGGGTGGCCCTGGGGTAGGGAGGAAGGAGCTGGGTGAGCATAGCTCTGCTCCTGGCTGTGTGGCCTCAGCAAAGTCTCCCAGCCTCTCTGGCCTGTTTCCCCATCTGTAAAATAAATACAACTCCTGTGGCACGTGGCACTCACAGGACACAACACGTAAGTGGGGATGTTGCTACGTGACTTGACAGTCACCCAGCAGCAAGAGGGCTGGTGTGCCTGCCTCCAAGTCTCCTGTCCCCTCAGCGCCCACCAGATAGCTGAAGATTGTCACATGATTATATTTTAAAGTAAGGGGACTCCGTTACATAGACTTTGTTAGGACTCCTGTCTAAATCCGCATCCTCATTTGTCTGTGCTCACTGGGGCTCTTAGCCCCTTGGGGGAGACATTTACAGTGGGAAACGAGTCCTAAGGACGCAGGAGACCCCCGGCATGCTGTTGCTCCACCATCACACTGACGGAAACGTCATTTTGCTTTAAGAGCAGCCTCCACCATGGACAGCAGCCATCAGTTAAATGTCTAGTGGAGCCAGCGGGCAGAGGGCTGGGCGGCCCACACGGATCCTTCACAGCCTGCAGGAGGCCATCTTGGCCATTCCTTCATTCAGTGCTGAGCTGGGAGCCTTGACAGGGTGGCCACCACCCTCACCATACAATGGCGTGTGCGTGGTTCACAAAGCACTTGTTGCTTGAGCCTCAGCCCCGTGAAGCCTCCTCCCACTTTATACGTGAGAAGACTGAGGCTCAGTGGTAAATGAACAGATTAGTTTATCTACGAGGCTCCTGGTGACTTGAATAGGGCTTTGAGCCATGGACTCTGGGCCGTGTGGGAGGAGACAGAGCCTCGGCTCTACGGGGACTCCTAATAGGGTGGGGGGCCAGCCCAGCTGAAGTTCAGGGGTCCTTGAGGGATGACAGGCTGACCCCGTGGGGTGAGAGGGAAATCTCAGAGCAGGCTCGGTACCTGCCAGGCCCTCCCTCCCAGGTCAGCATGGCGGTCTTTGTCATGGTCGTCGTCATCAGAAGGCAGCCGGTGAAGCGGCCCTGCCTGGGACAGCCCTGCAGCTGCTGGCACACAGGGAGGATCCTGTTTCCAAGTACAGAATCAGGGACACTCTCTGACTTGCTTGAGAAGAGTATAGGGAGAGTGTTTGGGGGGACCTGACCCAGAAGCATCCTGGACCACCCAGGGTGTGTGGCCGCCCTTCCAGAGGGACCCAGGACTGTCCAGGACTGATCAGCTCTCCCATCTCTGCCTCTCTCCAGACCAGTTCCAGCTCGTGCCTCTGCAGTTTTCCAAAGACCTGGATGCTTACAACCCCAACACCCCCGAGTGGAGGGAGGACGTCGGCCTGGTGGTCACCCGGCTCCTCTCCAAGGTGCCTCCGCCCGCCCCGTGCCGCTCAGTGCCTAATGCCTCCCCAGCTACACGGGGCCTCTGGTTTCCAGAGAAACGCAAGGGCCCCGGGGCCACCTGGACAGGATGGGGCAGGTGGTGCTGCCCCTGCAGTCACGATGCTCTGGCCTTCGGGCCACTGCTCGGAGGGACAGGACTGCATTCCCTGTGCACATCTAGTGAGCACCAGCTGTTTGCATAGGACTCAGGTGCTGCCCTCCAATGGTCCAGAGTCTCTTTAAAGCAATTTTCATTAATTCACTGAATTTGTCTTCTGGGCTGGACACTGGAGACAGAAGAATCCCATGTGATCGCTACCCTCGGGAAGCTCACAGAAAGCAGACAGGGCATCGAGGTGGGCATTAGGACACCCAAGGCCCTTGGCCCCCCAGTGAGAGAAAGACCAGCCCCCTAGCACCATCCGAGGCTGTCGCAGGCCGAGGTTCACTCTGAACAGGCTTTTCCTCATCCTGTGAATAATGCTGGTAAAATTGTCCTGGGTGCTGAAGGATGAATAGGCATTTGCCAGATGGAGGTACATGGAGCGTGGCTTCAGGAGGCAGAGGGAGCCACATGAGCAGAGCCTGTGGGTTGAGGGGGTCGTAGGTGGGCATGTGGCCATGGCTGGGCCTGGGATGTTGGGGAGCGGGAACGGGGAGGCAGCAGGGCCAGCAGCAGGCCTGGAATGCCGTGGGAGGGAGCTTTGTCCTACCCCAGCATCAGGGAGGACAGTCGCCCCCAGAGAGGCACCTGCTCACTCTTGCCACGGTGTGAAGTGTGGACTGGAGGGGACAGGGCAAGGCTGGTAGGGGTGTGGGGGAGGCCTCAACCCAGGCAGCGGCTGAGGGGCCAGGAGAGGAGGGTGCAGGAGGTGGCCCTGGGACTTGAGCCATCCCCATGGCATGCAGGGCTCTGGAAAGGTCTACAGAAGGCCAGGATTCTGACAGGCCAAGAGGGGAGAGAGGGTGTTCTTGGTGTCCTGGCAGGAGACAAGGAGGACAGCGAATCAAAGTGGCTTGTCTGTCCCTGCAGGAGACCAGCGTCCCTGAGGAGCTGCTGGTGACTGTGGTGAAGCCGGGGCTGCCCACCCTGGCTGACCTGTATGTGCTCCTGCCCCCTTCCAGGCCCACGAGGAAGAGGAGCCTCACAAGTGACAAGGTATGTCCTGCGGCCACTGGATCCCCAGGTGCCCCACACGGCCGAGGGCTTGGGGTCATTCACATAAGCAGTGGAGTCTCAGGGGCTCGTCATGTAAAGGCTTATTTCTCCCCACATCGCGGTCAGACTCAGGGCAGCTGGCCCTCTTCTTCTTTGTGGCTGTGCCTTCTGGAAGTCACGCAGCCTCCAAGGTCACTGCAGCAGGGGTTGTGGGGGGCGGAGGGCACGGGGCTGCACCCCCTCACCAGGCGGACATGCTTATGTCCTCTCGTGTCAATGGCTGGAGCTGGTCACGTTGCCCCAACCTGACTGCAAGGGCTGCTCAGAAAGGCGGGTGAGCACTGTCTAGGAGGACACGGGAGCACGGGTTTCAGGACGGAGTGGGACTCAGCCCCCATGCAATGAGCAAACGCCTTTATTGCAAATAACGGCCCTCACGGAGGGGACAGAAGACCTGCCACATGTGGGAAGGGGACACAAAGGTGACCTGGCATCCCTTCACACCCACTAGGGTGGCTGCAGACACCAAGTGCTGGTGTGGAACTGGGAAAATCAGAACCTCACACTGCTGGGGACAGGGTGCAGCTGTGCAGAGAAGTCTGGCAGCTCCCCAGGCAGTACATGGAGGGACCACATGACCCAGCAACCCCACTCCTGGGCATCTCCTCATGAGAGATGAAAATGTGCATCCAAAGAGTCATACACGAATGCTCATGCAGCACTATTCACAACAGCCCAAAAGTGTCCGTCAGCTGATGAACGGATAAAGGAAACAGCACCTATCCTTACACTGGGATATTATTCAGCCAGTAAAAGGAGCAAAGCTCTGATACAAGCTGCCGCACAACAGACCCTGAAACCGTGGTGCCAAGTGAAAGCAGCCATCACAAACGGCCACAGAATGTGTGACTCCATCCATATGAAACGTCCAGAACAGGCAAGTCCACAGACAGGCGCAGATTCGCGGTTGCCAGGGGCTGGGGGAGGAAGGATGTGGGCACCTGCTAAAGGGCAGGGGATTTCTTTTGGAGGCGATGGAAATTCTCAGGAATCAGACAGTGGTGACAGTTGTACAATGCTGGGAATATACTAAAAACTACTGAATTGTGCACTTTGAAAGAGTACATGTTTTATCAATTTTTAAAAAACGAACCAGGGGCTCCATGAGGGCCACCATGAAGGACCAGAGACATACAAAAATCAGCAGCATTCCTACACACTAACAGTGAACTATCTGCAAAAGAAATCAACCAAACAATCCCATTTACAATAGTATCAAAAAATAAAATAAAATACTTAGGAATAAATTTAACCAAGGAGGTGAAAGATCTCTACACTGAAAACTATAAAACACTGATGAAAGAATTTGAAGACACAAATAAATAGAGAGATATCCTGCATTCATGGATTAGAAGAATTAATATTGTTAAACGTTTAAACTACCTAAAGTGATCTACAGATTCAATGCAATTCCTGTTAGAAGAAATCCATTGACATTTCTTACAGAAACAAACAAACAAATCCTAAAATTTGAACCACAGAAGACCTGGAGTCACCAAAGCAACTCTGAGCAGAAAGAACAAAGCTGGAGGTATCCCACTTTCTGATTCAAAATATGCTACAAAGCTATAGTGACTAAAACAGCATGGTACTGGCACAAAAACAGCAAGTAGACCAATGGAACAGAATAGAGAGTCCGGAAATAAATCCATGCATTTATAGTTAATTGGTTTCCAGCAAAGCTGCCAAGGGCACACACCGGGGTAAGGACAGTCTCTCCAATGAATGGTGCTGGGAAAACTGGAGATTCACATGCAGGAGAGCGAAACTGGACTCTTATCTCACACCAAACACAAAAATCATCTCACACTGGATTAAAGACTTAAATGTAAGACCTGAAACTGTAAAACTACTAGAGGAAAACATTTTAAAAACCCTGCACAACATTGGTTTGGGCAATGATGTTTTGGATGTGACCCCAAAAGCACAGGCAACTAAAGCAAAAATAGACAAATGGGATTAGATCAAACTAAAAAGCTTCTGCGCAGCAAAGGAAACAATCAACAGAGTGAAGAGACAGCCTATGGAATGGGAGAAATACTTGCAAACCATGCATTTGATAGGGGGTTAATATCCAAAGTATAAACGGAACTACTCAATAGTAAAACAAAACAATCTGATTTAAAAATAGGCAAATGAGTTTAGCAGACATTTCTCAAAAGAAGACCACAAATAGCCAACAGGTGTCTGAAGAATGCTCCACACCACTAATCGTCAGGGACATGCAAATTAAAAACACAGTGAGGAGCCGGCCCGGTGGCGCACTGCTACAGTGCGCCGCTTGGAAGCGCGGCGGCACTCCCGCCGAGGGTTCGGATCCCACATACAGACCGGTTCCCGCTCACTGGCTGAGCGAGGTGCGGGCGCGGCGCCGAGGTTTGCGATCCCGTTGCCGGTCCCGGTCCCGTACGGGCGCGACACTGAGGGTTGCGATCCGTTGCTGGACATGAAAAAAGACAAAAAAAACAGTGAGATGTCCCCTCACATCCGTCAGGATGGCAGCCAGTCCTGAGCCAGGCCGCCCCTGCACAGTGACAGATGGTCTGAGCCAGGGGAAGGGACAAGGGGAGCCGAGAGGGAGCCCTGCTGTGTGCCGGTGCCTCATGTTTGTCATGTCACATGGCCCCTGGGGGAGGGTGCGCATGGTCCCCAAGGCTGGCCTCAATCTGGCCACTGCAGCCCCATCCTGCACCCTGCAATCCAGCGGCATCTCCTGGGCTATACCTCCCCCAAGTGGGGTCACTCCCCTGCCTCTGAGTCACCTGTCCTACCCTACCTTGTCCTCTTCTTGGTCTTCCACCTCCAGGAAGCCTTCCCTGACCACCACCAGGGTTGGGGCCTCCTGCATCATCCCGAGTGTCCCCAACTTTACACACACCGTGGCCTGTGTCTCTTTTACATCTGCTCCTGACTGAAGCAAGAGCTCTTCTAGGGCAGGGCCACGTCTGGGTCATCTTGTGTCCCATCAGTGGTTCCTGGTGAAAGCTGGCTGGGGTCATTATTTCCATTTTACATATAAGGACACTGAGCACCACAGCTGCAGAGGGTCAGATCCCGTCTGGTAGGTCCCAGAGGACCCCTCCTCACCCTTCCCCTGTGCTTGCAGAGACTCACGGCCATCCAGCAGGTGCTGAATTCACAGAAGATCAGCTTCCTCTTGCGAGGCGGGGTCCGGGTCCTGGTGGCCCTGAGGGACGCAGATGCAGGTGAGAGGCCAGGAGCTCCTCATGGCCTGGTCTGGGTCCCCGCGGGATGGGATGGGCGTGCACCCAGACCCCTCAGATGACATGTGCCACTGCAGGACCTTTGGGTAGGTGGCCCTTCCTCGGCCACCCACACGCCCCTCCTGGCTGGGCATTTGCCTGCATTAAAACCAGTCTGTCCCCAACCAGGTCGAACCCAAGGGCCTGGTGCACCTCTCCATGGATGGTACATGCAGCTGTTAATTTACATTGCCACTTAGGGTCTCCGAGGATCTCTTTCCCCTGCCCCCACCATGGGACACTTGTGTGTCCTTTTCTTTTGGGGGCAGGAATCTTTGCAGAAGCTGAAGAGCTTTTTTCTTCCTTGGGATGACACCGTGCCCATTAGGAAATCTGACAGGGTCATCCCACGCCAGCATAGAAGTCGGTAGGTAGCTCTGTCCACTGTCCAGAAGGAGGGACCCGGCACACAGCCCGAATTACACAGCAGGACTCCGGCCCCGGGGGTGGGGTGCAGGCAGAGTTCCTCCGAGACTGTGGAGCCTGCAGTCCTCGGTCCTTTATGACCCACTGTCCCCTCAGCCGCACCAGGAGAACACGGCCACACAATGTGAAGCGCGCTCCCATCCAAAGAGGCTGGGGTTGGGGACAAGGCTGGTGGTCCCCAGCCACCCACTGACGGCTGATCTGCTTGCAGGTTCTCAGAGGCTGGGAGCAGCAGGCGGCTACTGGGCGGTGGCGGTCCTCTTTGTCATTGGCCTCTTTGCGGTGGGAGTGTTCATCCTCTACAAGTTCAAAAGGCAAGGCCACCCTCGCTTCCCTCGGCCATCAGGGCTCTGACATCGGGCTGCAGGCAGATGTAGAAAGGCCTCCTGGAGGCAGTGGCTTCCCAGCAGGGCCGTGGAAAGAGGTGGTGTGAGTCTGCGCCTGTGACGGACTGCGGGGTGGGTGGAGGGAAGAGCTTGCCTGTCCCCAAACCCCAGGTTCTGCATCACCTGAGGGTCCTGGGCCATCCCAGCCACCATCTCACTGAGCTCCACCCACCTTCAGAGGGAGTAGATTGTCCACTGCATGGGTGAGGAAACTCGGGCTCAGAGAGGTTAAGAAACATGCCCAAGGTCACACAGCGGGTGAGCAGTGGAGCTGGGATGTGGCCCAGGCCACCGCCGTCCCGTGCTCCCTTGCCACCAGCTCGAGCACTGCTGTCGCGTACTGGGCGATCCACAGGGAGAGGGCGTCAGGGCCGCACGGGAGCTGCACAGGAGCACCTGGGTGGGCAGGGACTGAGCTGAGCCTGGCACAGGTGCAAGCAACCTGCACATCTGTCGCGAGGGGCTTTGGGGCCTCTCTTCCCTCTGAGCCTGGTCCTCATCTGTAAAACGGGCTTAATAACCCCCCTGTGCTGGGATCCATGGCGGCCACCCCAGAGGGCTGATTCTGGACCCGGGAATGTGCAACGTGACCAAGAAGTGTCACCAGACCTTCTCCTGTCCTGACGCTCTTGTTTCTCCCTTTCTTGCTGGCTCAGCTCCCGGGCCTCGGTCTCCCCAGTCGGGGTCCCCCTTGAGGACTGTCGAAGGACACAGCTCGCCCTTCCCCATGTGCTGGGTTGGAGCCAAGGGCCCACCTCCCTGAGCCCCGGCCTTCCCCTGGGCCCTGGGCCCCCCACCCCTCCTCTGGGACCCTCTCCTGCGGTTTTTGATGCACCTGTGGGGGGTGCCCTCCCTCCGTGCCGGACGCTGGTGCCGAGGACACAGCGCTGACTCTGTTCTGGCTGGGAGCAAGTCACCATCTGCCTCCTTACTCAGTTCCAACGGAAGGGGCGGCCTGAGGTGCTCCGAGAGACGCCGCACGGACTAGAGCTGGTCTGGAGGATCCAGGAGGCCTCCCTGGAGAGGCAATTGCTAGTGGGGATCCTGAAGGATGAGTGGGAGTTTGCTGGGCAAAGAGGCAGAGCAGGGTCCAGGCTGTGGCCTTTCCTAATTTCCAAACTCGTGGAGGCACTGGCCCACCTGGACAGGTCCACCTGGCACCTCACATTCAAATCAAACTCAGCACCCCCCTCCCAAAAGCCCCTCTTGAGCACAGGACACGGTTCTCCACCAGCCCCCAGGCCAGAAGTGCCACCTCCTCCCATCTGCTCCCTCCCCTCAGCCCGGATGGCCATCACGTGACTCCCATGGCCAGCTGGCAGTGGGGTTCGTCACAGCTAGGAGATGGCAGGGTGGCATTTGGGCCCAGCTTTCTGGTACTACATCCAGGCCCCTCACTCCCCTGAAAACAGCAGCAGTGTAAAGTCGGAGTGGACAAACCCCAAGGGCCATCGTCAGAGCACTGGCTAGGGCAGATGTCCCCCTCGCGGGCCGAGGCCCCCTGCGCAGCGGTGTCTTCAGACTGATGATGGCTGCCCGGGATTCTTTCCAGAGACAGGTTTACAGTCCCCTCTCCACAGGCGTCTCTGGGTTGCCTTTTGATGGGCCAGGCTGTGTTTCTTATTGTCTGCTGAGGAGCTGTTGAAATTTTTATTTCTGATTCAGGGCAAGGGCCCCCGTGATTTCCATTTGGAGACTCTGTTCTCGCTTCAAGGCCCTGCTGACCTCCCTGTGCCCTGACACGCAAGGGTGCCAGTCCCCAGGCCCCACCTGTCACCTGTCCACACGGCGTGGCCAGCCGAGGTGTGACATGTGCCCGGCACACACAAGCCCACCTCCCAGGGAAGGGCCTTCACGGCTCCCCACCCAGTCCCTTGTCCTCCCCTATCCCACATGGCCTGCCCTGCCTTTGCTCTGTTCAGGGTGCCACAGTATTCAAATTCCCTCAAAGAAGAGCCACAGAGCTGCCTGCCAGAGCCTCAGCCTCCTTACCTGTAAAACGGGCATGAGACTGTCCTCGGGATGGAACATATGGCCTTGTCCCTGCCTCTGCCACGTCAGTGTGCACGGGAGCCCGAGGTCACGAGTATCTGCAGAGGTTAAAAAAGTCGTCTGCAAGGAGAGGCAGCCGCCTGCTTGCTCTGCAGATGACCTCCAACGAGGATGGCATAAAAGGCACACAACCTGCTGCACCAGCACATCGTAAAGAAGGCTCGGGGGGCCGTCGGGGTGTCTGGCAGTCGCTCACGCGCTGGCAGGCCGTGTAGGCCTGGACGCCGGGGTGCCTGGTGCCTTGTGACCCTCCCCACTGCTCTGGGAACAGCGAGACACTTCTGGGGCACTTTCCAACAGGCCAACTCAGCAAGACCCCAGCCACCTCTGCCGCTCCTGGGTCTCTGCCCCTCGAGCACCCTTTCACTGGAGTGCAAGGACCCCATGCAAACTGCGGGGCAGCCCGGCACGGTGGCAGGGGGTAGGCTCTCACAAACTGTGGGCTCCGAGTGTCCTGCGCGGCTGGGCTGACGAGGGAGGCCGAGGCCCTGCTCCGGGCCGGGGCTGTGCTTGAGCATCTCTGGGCACAGATCTGGGCTGGGTCCAGGCACAGCCGAGTGCAGGGCCGGGCAGAGAGAGGCGGCGGGCCGTCCTGGTGGAGAAGGTCGTGAACGGGGCGGCCGTGGTAGGGGCTGAACACTGGCCTCTGTGGTCTTCACTTCTGCCGCATCCTCAGACCACCGAGGGCCAGATCATGGTGTCCACAACCTGCCCCGGGTTTCTTGCACGTGGCGTACAGAGTTAGAAAGGAACCTGCCCCACCTCACCCAGGGGTCAGGGGGCAGAGGGGGAGGAGGGGACCTTGGAGAGTGGAAGTGGCCGGCCCAGTGCCAGGCACTGCGGGGCTTCCCTTGAACCCACTCGTGCCCCTGAGGGAGGAGGCGTTGCCGTGGAAACCGAGGGAACACTGCTCCTGGGCCACCGGAAGGAGAGCAGAGAGAAACGCCCCCTTAGCCCCGCCGGCCTTTAAGCTCCGGTGAGGCCCGTGGTGCCTGAGGGAGCCAGCTTGGTGGCTGGCTGGCACTCAGGAGGCTGGACTGACAGAGCAGGGCCACTTGAACATTCAAATCCACCCTGGAGGGGACACCAGCTGCCTCCAGCCAGCCCTGGTGGCACAGCGAGGCCCATGGCTGCCCTGCTGATGGGGCCCGACTGTGCTTCCTGCCATCAAGCTGGCATGCGTGTCACCTCATCCAAGACAGTCCCCCTGCCCCCCAGCCTCAGTCCCCTCATCTGTGACGGGGGACCATGACCCCTTTCAGGGCTTTGATTGGACTAACTGGGGTGTCGCACATGAAGGAGCCTGGCCTGGGGCGGGTCCCAGTGGAGGCACGGGTGCCGTGCTGCCCTGTCCCCTTCCTCTGGGCCTGGAGGGGAAGGGAAATCGAGGACAGCACAGCCTGGCTCGGCAAGCGCCTCTCAGCATGGGGCCAACATCATGCACTGTGATCCATGCACCTCCCAGACCCCCAAAGCCACCAGGCGATGGGAGATGGAAGGGAATGGAACGCCGCTCCCTGCAGCACTCCCATGGTCCAGGTCGAAGGGCAGATGGACAGACAGTGAGCAGCGCCCACTGTGCCAGGGCTGAGGGAGCGCACAGGAAGAGGGCTTCCTGGAGGAGGAGGCTTTGCACAGAGATGGGGCAGGAGACGGGACTCTGGGTTTGGGGCAGGTGTCTCTGGAGTGTCGGCTGCACCGTGCACCATACTGGGGTGGCTGGAGCCCAGCTGGGGCTCGGGGACAGGCGGTCTAGGAAGCCGCCCTGAGCCGAGCAGCCCACCTCTGCCCAGCAGGAAACGCCCCGGCAGGACTGTGTACGCCCAGATGCACAACGAGAAGGAGCAGGAGATGACGAGCCCTGTGAGCCACAGCGACGACGTCCAGAGTGTCATCCAAGGTGAGGAGTTTATAGATAATGACCTGGACTCCCAGACTCTGGGTAACGCCTGCCCCGGAAACCCACCCCCACCCTCCCATGGGTCCCCCGGCCCGACCGCCTCTGCCCAGCACCGCGCAGCCCTCGGGGCCAGGCGGACTTGCCGGGGGTCACCTGGGCCTGTTGTGTTCCCTCCGTGGGATGAGGTGATGGCAGGAGCTGTCAGCGCTGCCCACAGGGTTACCTCAGAGGCCATGTGGGAGCCACAGAGGCAGGGAAGCCTGACTCTGGCCTCAGGATGTTGGGGGCCTTTCCCCCCAGTCACTCTGGCAATGCTCGCACCCTCCTTTTCACTGGAAATGACGATTTAGTGAGCACTGCACACACGCACATAGCCACCTGTGCACAACGCTTTACAGTTTACAAAGCATGTTCGCTGACGCCACGTCGTTCACTCCTGGCCACGCCCAGTGGGGAGAGCACCGGGAGTCATCCATGGCTGCACAAACCACCCACACAATTGATGGCTGTTTCCTTCCCTGGTTTCTGGGGGTGGACTGGGCTCTGCCAGGCAGTTCTCCCCCAGGGTGTCTCGTGAGGTGCCATCGATGGCTGGGCCTGCAGTTGTCTCAAAGGCTTCCTAGCGCTTGGCTGGGGCCGTGGGCCATGACCGGGACACCTGCACAGCCGCTCTGTGCAGCTTGGGCTTCCTCACAGCATGGCAGCTGTGTCCCCAAAGCAAGTGGAGACGGAGGCAGCAGGCAGAAGCCTCAGAGCCATGTTCTGTCCCTGCATCCTGAGGAGGGGGCACAGACTCACCCCTCAGCAAGGGAGGGTCCAGGCCACATTGAACGAGGACCATGATACAATCTAGCACAGGCAGGTACAACAGCACTTCTTCTCAACAAGTGGCAAAACAGAGGTTCCAGAAGGTTCTGAGACTTGCCAAAGTTGGGAGCCCGTGCTGACAGCCACGGCACCAGCTCATTTGGGGGGTGTGGCCAGGAGCCGCTTCACCGTCTCACTTCAGCAGCCCTCTGGACGGGCACGTCCCCGCCCAAGGGCACGGCTAGTGGGGGTGGAGCTGGAATTCACATCCAGGCAGACCCCCGAGCCCAGCTTTCCCTCGCCATCCCTGCTGTCCTGTAGCAGTGCCTGTCCCAGCCTCGTGTGA
This sequence comes from Galeopterus variegatus, assembly GCF_000696425.1. Taxonomy (NCBI): domain Eukaryota; kingdom Metazoa; phylum Chordata; class Mammalia; order Dermoptera; family Cynocephalidae; genus Galeopterus; species Galeopterus variegatus. The sequence continues at coordinate 1,132,278 of NW_007726187.1, read as the reverse complement.
CAACAGCACCGGCGCCCACCTGCCGCAGTCACCATGAGGTTCCACTGGAGTCCAGAGCATAGCAGGGTGCACAGCAAGCCCCAGAGTCTCGGCCTGACCCACTGTTGTCATTATTCAACTTTAAACATCAACTTTAAAAGTCCTGTGTCTATCATGTCCTCAGAACTAGGAGAGGTAGAAGTTGTCCTCACTTTTTAAATTATGGAGAGCAGGCTCAGAAAAGTGAAGTCGCTCACCCAGGGCCACACAGCCAGCCAGTGCCGCCCGAGTCCAGACCCAGGTTGGCCTGACACAAAGCCTGGGGGTGGGGGGGCAGCCGACGGAGCCGGCCTGTGCGCGCAGCCCCCCCGCTGCAGCTCCTCCGGGCCAGCTGCCCACCCAGGGGGGGCTCCACCCAGATGTGTCCTTGCAGCCAGATGTGTCTGCAGCCTCCGGGAGCAAAATAATAACTGTGCCATGCCCTGGGCTCAGTGTTTACAGACCACCTGACTCCCTGTGAGGCAGACGGGCCTGTGTCCACTTCACAGATGAGAAAGCTGAGGTTCAGAGCCATTGCCTGACCTCCGCAGGTCACGTAGCTGACCGGAGGAGGAGCCAGAATGGAGCCCAGCTCCGTGCCACACAGCCTGAGCCCCCCACCCCAGCAGACCACCAGGCTTGGGGGTCGGCCTGTGTGCCCCAAAGACCCCTCCACCAGGGTCTCCCCCACCTCAAGGTGGAAGGTGGTATTGGGGCTCTACACTGCCTCCCACATAGTGGCCCCCATCTTCACACAGACAGCATCCCCCACCCCCATGTGACAGAGGCGGCTGGGGTGGAAGGCCCTGAAAGGAGGGCCGAGGCCGGAGGCTGTGGTGTCTCAGTGAGACAGAGCCCGCCCCGCCTCTGAGCTCTTGGCTTGTAAACCCGTAAAGAATAATGACAGATTAATAATAATAGATGGTTTTAATCAATGCCTAGTGTGCGCCAGGCCCTGCCCAAAGGCTTCAGGTGCATTTTCTCCTGTAATCCGCGGCAGCCCTGTGGGGGGGGGGGGGGGGGGGGGGGGGGCATTGCTTTCCTGAAGTCGCAAGTGACCAGGACAAGGCCCCCCAAGGGGGAAGCCCTGTGAGGCCCCCCCTGGCAAAGGGTCGACACAACCCTGGTCCTGACCAGCTCTGGCCCGTGCACGTGAGGCAGAGCCCCTCTGGGTCCCTTCTGGGCCTCTCCGTGTCCAGGTCTCCTAGTCTCTGACGTCGCCGCCCCTCTCTCCCGCCCCGCAGCGCCGGGGCGCCCGGGCCTCGCCCCCCAGGCCCGCCGGGTCCTCTGCTTGTGACGGCACCGGGACAGCCCCCTCCTCAGGCACACCCCCAGGAGGCGCGAGACCCCCATCCCCGCACCGCACCCGCACGGCCCCGCCTCTGCGCCTCTGTCCCTGCGCGGGCGCGCGCTCACGGGCGGCGTCTCCTGTCTCCTAGGCAACCACTCGGGCGTGGTCCTGAGCATCAACGCCCGGGAGATGCACAGCTACCTGGTGAGCTGAGGCCGCGCGCCCGCCCCGGGGCACGCTCCTTCCGTCCTCCCCGTGGAGGGCACAGACCACAGCGACGCCGGCGGCTGCAACGACCTCCCCCCGAGACCTGCGGAAAGCCACCCTCGGCTGCCCCGCCCTCCGTGCAGCCCCCACCCACCCCGGCCCTGGGCAGGCGTCTGTCCTGCTGCCCCGGCTCAGACACTGCACCTGTCCCATGGAGGGCACGTCCTTCCCGACGTGGCTTTCTCCGCCCCCTCCTGCACGGCCTCCCGCCGCCACCCTCCAGGCCACCTCGCTGTCCCTCCTCTCTGTAAACTGCAGGTCGTGTAAATGCCTCTCTAGGCAGCTGTTTGCGTTGGGGGGTGGGGGGGTGTTTAATGTTCTATTTTTGTGGCCAGGCGGTAGCCATGTGGGTTGCTTTGTCGGACCCCCATTCTCGGGAAGCCCTTTTCCAAAATGCCCGGGGCTCCCCCTCTGGGGCCCCGAGGGGCAAAAGCTCTCCCTGGTTTCCCCAGGGGGCGGGGCGGGGGCGTGTCCAGAGGGACACGGGCCTGCAGTTTCTCGCTCCCGCCAGCAGGCGGCGCCCCCCCCCCCGCAGGCTTTCCGTGCCCATGTCTGCTCCCCAGCCAGGTGTGGGCTCTGCAAGGGGCCCTGGCAGGGCCGGCGGCTGGGGACAGCCTCTGGACGCACCAGGTTTTCTGCGCTTCCTTATAGCTTGAGGGACCCACGTAGAAACCAAACCATGAGAGGTTTAGGATGGCAGAGCTGGGAGTGACATCAAGGAGCAGGCCCCCCATTTTGAAGATGGGGAAACTGAGACGGGGGGGGGGTGACGTTCCCAAGGTCACAGCAAGACGGTAGCAGAGGTGGCCCCAGAACCAGCCCTCTGCTCTTCAGTGCAGTGCGGTTTCCACTCACTCACCGTTGCCTAGAATCAGGGATGCCAGCCTAAGTCTGCACAGTGAACATTCGGGGGGACTCTCACCTGTTGCCTTGAAACGGGACATCAGTACCCTCCTCCCGCTCCCTTTTGCTCCTCTCCCCAGGCCAGACTCTTGGTTGGCCGTGGCTTTTCTCTTGGAAGTGGGGAATGAACGTCAGTGCCCAGACTCACTGGCCAGGAGACAGGTCCACATGAAGGCACCCGTGTCCTCCTGTGCCCCATGCTGGAACTTAGGGGGCACTAAACCGTTTTCCCTAGAAAAGAAATGTGGTCTGTTAGAGGGAGGCCCAGGGAGGAGTCCTCATCCCCAGAACAGTTCCCAGCACGTAGGAGGCTCTCAATCTTTGTTGAGTGAATGGCCCGTGGAGGCCAGGCTCTCGTGTCATAGGCAGGGACTCAAAGCTTGCAGGGACGAAAGGACTCACTCCGGGTCACACAACCAGGCAGTGGAGGTGGGCCAGCTGGACCCAAATCTTTCTCCCCACCCTGCCTGCCACTGACAGGAGCTCCTGGACCAGCCTCTCCAGAGGTGGCCCTGCACATTGTCCTCAAGGCCCTCTGGGGTCCAGGGACACGGGGCTGGCAAGGCCAGTGTCAGTAAGAGGCTGTGGCTCATTCAGGGCCTGGGCCAGGCCCCTCCCACCTGCCTGCAGCCTCCAAAGACATCTTTGCCAAGACTGTGCCCTTCTGGCCCCCACCCGGTGCCTGTGCCCCTGGCTGCTGCAAGCATCAGACACACAGGGACATACACTGGCACGGTCCAGGGCCAAGGCCCGAGGTCAGCGTGCAAGCCCCGGCAGCAGCCCCCTCCTCAGCTCACCAGTGCCTGTGGGTAACCAACTGTGGGTCTTCGACCTTCCTGACCCCTCAATTTACTTCTCTCAGCTGTTCAGGTAGGGTTTTTTCCTTTAGTTATTTGTGATTTTCTTGTATTTTATGTTATTATCTCTATTAAGAACATTTTGGGTGTGCGAACCCAAGAACCCGGGAATAAGGTGGCCTCTGATGTGATCTTATACATTCCCATCTCCATAGCCGTGTAGAGCAGTGCCCAGGCCTATGGATTTACCTGGTTATAAATTTGAGGTTCTATATGTTTGATGTGCAGGTGTATGTACAGGCACCGGGAATAAGAGGTGGTCGGCTATTGGCACCTAACACGTCCTTCGACCACGTCGTGCACATACGTGGTACCTGCACATAACAAAGAGGCAGTGCATTCTTTCTTATTTTTCCTTTTTAAAAATCAATAAATCATTTGTGATGCTTTTAACAAAGATTAAATGAATATGATCAGTGTTTGCCTTATTATGAAGATATTTTTCAGAGTTTTCCTAAATGCACACACATATACACACACACTACCCAGAGTTGTGGTCCCAGAGGCAACATGGCTGAGGACCTGGGTGGGAACCAGGAGCAGTCCCTAGCGCTTTGGCGGGAGGGTGTAAATGACGTGAACCTTCCAGGCACAAGTGTCACCCGTCAGCTCCCAGAGTGCTGACACGTCCCATACATGTGGGCTCACTTTCTCCCCATGAGGCCAGCAAAAGGGGTACCAGACACATCTGCCAATTTGCCAGGTGAGAAGCCCAGAAGTGGCACAGGCAGCCCCGTGTTTACCGGAATGTCTTTATTTCTGAAATGCCACTGGCTCTTAGTCTCTGAAGGAGGCCTGGACTCAGTTATCCCGGTCGATGCCCTGGCCTCAAAAGCTGTGCGCTTATTTCCACGGCGGCTGAGTGTCTGCAGCTTTTCTGAAATCGCACCTGCAACATCTTGTGAAGATAAAAACACTTATTTTCTTCCCACTGTCATCCTACACGGATGTAGTCAGAGAGATGCAGGAACATCCTTTACAGATGCGTATACATTTGGTGAGCGGTTCCCAGCCCATTCTGGAGGGAAATGAGGTTGACATTGCTTAGTGGGCTCCTTCGGGGAACAGAACAGGACAGAAGCCAATGTCACAAAGCCCTGGCGTCCACACGCGCTTCTGTCCTAGGAAGCCTTTTCCCTGCAATGGTTGCCCTCACATGTAGTGAACTTGCACATGGCAGTATTCAAGGGTCTGATAAAACAAGGAGCACAGCATGGAGTGACAGCAATTCTGTTTCTGACCTCAAGCTTCCTGTCTGAGAAGTGCTGCCTGGGCCAGTGCAGGCGGGGCTCAGGGAAACACCTCCAGGTGATCGATGGCTCTCATGGGAATAAACAGACCTGGGGAGGAGGATGGAGGCAACATCCTGCATGTACATGCATGCACACATGTGCACACACGCACCCTCTTCTCTGTGCTGTGATACGTTCTGGTGGTGCAGTAAAAACTGTGGTTTTCAATATCAGTGTGTCCGCAAAACTTCCTGCCAGGTCTCATGTCCCCTTGAACTTGTGCCGGGGAGCGCAGGGGCCCCAACCCAGCCTGGGGACAGGCTCTGGAACGCTCTGTTTGCAGGCAGGAGCGGGGCAGGCGTGGGTGGGCAGCAGGGTGGGGTGGGGACATGCAGGGAGGAGAGTGGACATGCTTGGGCCGGAGGGTGCAGAGTGCAGCGAGCGCACAGTGCACTTTGCAGTGCACTTAGCACCTGGTGTTTTGTCTCCCGCGTTCTCGCTGCCGGGACTCAAGGAGAAAGCAGGAACTTCTGGACAACTCTGACCATTTTACTCCCCACGCCACGTGCCGGGCTCCGTGGAACGTCTTTTCCCCGGGAAAAGCTAGCGGGTGTGATGAGGCACCTCGCAGCTCCTGTGTAGATTCATCTGGAACCTTTTGCTGTAACGACTAGTGACTGACGGCAGGAAGCTCCATGGAGACGATGGGCCCAGGTCAGAGCCGGGAAGGCTCTGGGTGTCAGGATGACAACCGTAAAGCACGTGCCCCATGGCTCTGCATACTTAAACCTGCCACCCAGTGCTGTCTGGCCTGTTATCATACCCAGGCCTCACATGAACACGGCAGGGACGAGAACCCCCAGTTTATGGATAAGGAGACTGCAGTGTCACCAGGTGGTTAAAAAGCAGGCCATCGTTTCTAGCCAAAATGTGAGGCATTGCCTAAAAGCTCCAGCTGAACCCCAACTCTCAGGTAGCCTTGAATTTGATGTCCACAGTCATTCAGGTAACAATAAATCTCAGACAAACAGAGAGAAACAGCAGCATCATAGACAGATGGCATTAAGGGACAGAAACACTTACCTTGAAGACCTGCCGTCATTGTGCCTTTGGTTCTACTGTTAGAACAGAGACCGCGACTACTGAAGAAAACCGGGCCAGTTTTCTGTTGTCGATAAACATAGGTGACCCCAAGGGCTGGTGACTCTGGAGCAAGGGTGGAGTATTCTGTGTGCTCAGCACACTGGAAGGGAGGTCATCCTGTTTCTCAGCTATGTGTCCCCAGAACCCTCATTCCTATGGTGCCTCCCAAGACCCCTTCAGGAGACACCCCAGCAGTCCCAGCACCAGCCCACAAGGGACGCAGCCCCGGAGGCACTGGCTGGACGCTGCTTCCCCGGATGGTGTGGAGACCGGCACCCATTTCCATGGGGGTGCATGTAAAGTCGGGGTCGATGGCCCTTCTGTGACACTGAGGAAGGAAAGTGGCCCCTGGCATCTGAGTCGCCGGCCGCTCCCAGTGGAGCCCAGGCCTTCCCCTGTCAAAGGTAAACAAAGTCATAACACACCAGTGTCAGACAAGGCCACTGTGATCAACATGGGTCAAAACAAAAATGAAACCACCTGCTGTCACGTCTGAGCACAAGCCAGATGTGAACAGCATCCAAACCCCGAATGACCCCACCCTGGTCCTGGCTGTGGTGGGCGGGGGCTGCTGCTGCACCAGCCCCAATGTCAGGCTTGCTGGGGTCAGCCCTCCTTCCAGATGAGGTTGATGGAGACGCCCATTCATGGCATGACTCGTGTCCCGACAGCACCCAGCCAGAGCCAAGCCAGGCTTCCTTGAACCCACCAACATCCCCCTGCAGCCCAAACCCAACAGTCAGGCCTTTCTTCCTAAAACCCTCGACCTGAGATGCCCCAGGTTCCCAGGGCACACCCAGTAATAATGAAGCCTGTGCAGCCACAGGGTGCTCCTGGGGTCCCAGGCTGGCAGTACTGGCAAAGTCCTGTCTTTACATGGGGCAGAGGTGGCACTGAGGAGGGACCAGCGTCTGCATGAGGGCAGCAGCAGACCTGCTCAGCAGGAGCAGCCGAGGGAACCCAGGCCAGCCCAGGCTCAGTTCCAATCAGTGCCACGAGACACGTCCCCCACTGTGTGCATGGGGGGCTCTGGAAGCCACACCCGCCCCAGCACTCCCAGATCTCATTAGACCTGAAAACATACACGAGGCCCGGGCGGCTGCAAAGATCGCCAAGTGCTGCTGTTTCGGGGGACTCAGTGGCCATGGGTCGTCCCAGCCACTGTCAGCGTCTCCTGTGTCTTGGCATGTTCCAACACACCCGGACGCCTCCTTCAACAGCCTGCTGCCTGTGGCCTGCTGGGTTTTTGCATCCGAGTCAGTCCAGCTTGCCAATTCCTGGCAGTAAATAGCGCCAGCCCAGGCATTTTAATAACGTGTGCCCATAAGCCGCTGGCATTTGCAGAATGTCATAATTAGATTGTTAATCACAGCAGCACCCAGGCACGGCAGACAGCCCTCCATGCTGTCCACAGATCCACCCACTCAGCACGGGGACAGCAGCGGCATTCGCGGCTTACGGCGTTATGGCCCAAACGTTTGGCTCTGTTAACATCCAACTCGCACTCTGGCTCAGGAGGCTGTGGGGAGGCTGTGCCTGTCAGCACCGTGGTGACAGGGACGATGGCGACAGCTGGATCCAATGCTGGGCACCCCTCATGCACCTCCATAAGCCTCAGGCAGCAATTCTGTGGGAACGATGCCAGCATCTCCATCCCACAGTCAGAAACGTAGAGTCAGGACCCAAAGGAGCATCTCCGAGGTCCCCAGGCCCTCCTGAGGCCACGGTGCCTCTGCAGGCCTGAGCTCGGCAGGAGTGATAACAGGAGGGTCTGTGAGGACAGGAGCAGACAGCTGAGAGGTGGCAGTCTGTTAAAGCACAAGGCCAGGCAGAAGAGGAACATGATCTCATTGGCCTTTATAAAATGTCACTTGGGTGCCAGGTGATCGGGAGATAGCCTCGAGTCTGAGATGGTGGCCGCATGAGCAGCAAGACGTGGCCAGGCTGGGGTGTGTTGTGAAGGTGGAGCCAGCAGGACTCACTGTGGGCTGGAAAGAGACGAGTCAGGGACGGTGCCTGCTGAAGAGCTGGGTGCTCAGGAGCACCGTTAGCTGCCGGGGAGAGAGTCGGGGACGAGCCGGGCTGGGTGACTGGGGACTTCGCTGCGGAGCTGCTGTGATCGGGGGGACACCTGTCAGACGTTCAGTGGACAAGGAGCCCAAGCAGTCGGACGCGATTTGGGACTCTGGGGACAGGTGTGGGCTGAGAAGGAGCAGCCGCCGAGCAGAGAGGAGCCCAGGGAAGCGTGCGAGGGGCCGGCGGTGAGGAGGGGAGACGAGCCTCGGCCCGGAGGGCTCAGCGCGTGGCTGAGACGCTGAGTGGATGGCTCCGGCCAGATGGAGGTCTTCAGGGGCGTGTGGGGACAGACGCCTATAGGAGCGGAGATCCGGGAGGTCAGGAAGAAGACAGTGTACGTGGTGACACTTCTAGAATTTTCTTGTGCCTCAGGAGCAGAGGGTTGGGGCCGTAGCTGGAGGAATGTGAGGCTAGGGGACGGTTCTGTGAAGGTGCTGCTGTACAGATAGGGATGAGCAAAGAGACACGGAGGGACGGATTGTGCAGCAGGAAGAGGAGGTCGCGTCCCACAGCAGGCCCTTGCCCTGCGGAACAGGGGCCCACAGATGCACTTGGGCTGGTAGCTTCTCTCCCAACTGCTCTGTGTTCTCAGGAAAGTGAGAAGTGTGGTCATGGCTGAAGGTGAGGTGGGGCAGGGGCCAAGCACACAGAAGGGTGACATGGTCACCCGGGAATATGAGAAAATGGATTGACTAAGGAAGTAAACAAAACTGCCAACAGAGCAGAGGCCCCACTGGAGATTTGGGTCACAGAGTTTAATAGCAAGACCCTTCAGTGTGGCTTTCTCCCAGCCACAGTCCACAGATCAGGTGCAGGTGCAGGTGGGGGTCCTCAGGTCACAAAGTAGCTGCAGTAGCTCCAGACTCAACATCTTCCTCTGGTAAAGTCTAGAGGCTCTGATCAGGTCACATGGCCATCCCAGACGCAATCCCTGTACCTCGCTGTCTTAGTCTGAAATCACTAAGCCAGAGGTAGGGTCTCACCGAGGGCAGCTTCCAAACAAAAGAATAAAAAGGCAGGACAGCCAGAGCACCAACAGACAAACAGCCACCACCTGTCCCTGCACTTGGGACAGTAAACAACCACAGAACACTGCCGGTGATGCAGAAACAAATGCTCGGGCTGCACAGGTTTAACACGGGCTGTGGGATCAGGGGAAATTCCCCGTCTCGGTCAGGAACCCCATCCCGATACCATGGCGGTCACACGGCGGTGGCCTGCTGCACACCAGTGATTTGTCTGGGGCCGTGCACATCAGGCTGCCCTGGAGATTAATGTAGAAAGAGGGGGTCCATCAGCATCTAGGGATACAGCCAGGGGCAGAGCGAACGTGGCTCATGAGCTGGAAAACACTTGGTCTGGAGGGAGCTGTCCTCACTGGAGGGTAAGTAACTGGGAGGAAAAACAACTGCAGCACCAGGGGGCCAGGAAAACAAGCCCGCAGGCTAAGGCAGCTGGAAGACTGCCCCGTGGACTCCGAGAAAAGGCATTTTTTTTTATTAAAGGAAGCTGGAAAGAATTTTAGAAATTGTATGCATTTTGCTTAATGTAAAATGCAAGAAAATATGCCCTCTTTGAAACAGGATCGTCAAAGTCTGCAGGCTGAGCAGAAAGGAAGTCGCTGAAGTAAGATAAGCACGGAGAGTAAAACTGAGTGAGAGAATTAAATCTGTATTAAGGGTAATAAAGAACAGACCGAGGACGAGGTAAAACTGTGTCACCCCTGAAGAGGACAAGCTGAATATCTCTAAATATAGCCCAGGACTGGGGAACAGAGGAGATAAAGACATGCAAGAGACTGAGTGAGCTCCACACGAAACAGACATTCCTTGAGAATAAATCAACAGAAATTGAACTGAAAAAACATCCGAGTCTACAGATCAAAGAGGTTTACCTAGGAGCAGGCAAAAGTTCATCCTGTAAAAATTCCTGAATTCAAAAGATAAAGATGAAAAAATAAATTCCCGGGGCTTCTAAGCAGAGTGAACAGAATAGCTACCAGGGGGACGTCAGGTAGGGCTGAGGTTTCCCTGTAGCTCTGAATGCCGCAGGGGATTTTATGGACTGGTGGCAGGAAAAGGCTGTGACTCAGTGTCAGTCTCGGTGTGGCTCATTTGTAAGGGAAACTCTTCGATTTGAAAGCATTTAAAAATGTATGATTCATGCACCTTTCAAAAGAGAAAGAAAACCTCCAAGAGATCCTCTTCTCAACCAAGGGCTGATTCAACAGCGAGCACTCCAATAATGGGGAACCTGGGGGGCAGACAAGGACGGCGGTAGCGTCAATACCTCTAAACAATATTGGTCTAAATAAATGTGAAAATAAAATAGAGTAAAAAGCTTAAGATCCCTGTGCACGTTCCTGAAACCAGAGGTTTGGTATCTGTTTGCAGACAACTGCAGGAGGAGATTTTGGTCCTTCTGCTGGGTCCCTCTGACTTCTGTTTTGGCTTCACGACGAGGCATCCCCGAGTGATGGCACAGCATGAGGGCCGCGTACTTATCCCCCCGTTGCACACGCTGCATCCTCCGTCGTCCACTCAACATTACTAATGTCCCCTTCGAAGGTCTTCTCTTCGTGATGCAGAAGAGGAGAATTCTATTTCCCAGAACCAACTTCCCCTACATCATTTCAGGATTAGAATCTGTGAAATAAGAGGAATGCTCGTGTGGATTCTGGCAGGAAGACAGGAGGAGGCCATGACTCACAGGAGGCGGGTCAGGCAGATGCGTGCGCAGGAGGTTCCAGAAGAGCCCCGCAGGCTGTTTGCATGGCCACTGTGGACGGAGATAGTTCCTGGCACCTTCCAAGAGGCTCCTGAGATTTGCCGAAGCTTCTGGTCCACTTGTGGAGAGCCACCCTCATGAGTGTCAAAGATCTTCACAGCAGCGTTCCTGACCTTCTTTCCACCAGCCCTTCTAATGGTTGCATGGCCTCCAGTTCCCTTTATGAAGTCATGCGCACTCAGATAGCCAGAGCAGCTCTGCTGTCCTGGCCAAACCCGACTGGCACATTTGTGTCTTACCAAGGCTTCAAGAAGATCTGCAACTTTTTCTCACCGGATCCAATCAGCATTATGTCATGGATGTAGTGGGCCAGCCTCATGTTCTGGGGGATGGTGAGACACATGTCCCTGGAGACTCTGAAAGAGCTGGAGTGAGGAAGAGCCGTAAAGGGGCCCTGCTGCTCCTGCCGGGGTACCGCAGCTTGCTCACGGCGTCCGTACTGATAGCTAGAGAATGAAAAGCATTCACTGGGTTATCTGCACACCAGGCACTTATTTGTACCACATCCGGAATGGCCACCATTGTAACCAGCACCTTTTAAGCTCAATCTTTCACCCAGGCATACAAGAGTTGATGGAAATGTGCATCCTTCGGGTCTTGGATGGCGGCACTAATCTCTGCAATTCTCCTAACAATGCTCTTGTTTACTGTTTTAATACACAAAAGAGGACTTTTCAGGGGGCTTCCAGGCAGCCCTTCCTGCCATCATCATCCACGGGGTCTGGAAATCGGTGTGGGGATTCTGCCTGTCACCACATATGTATCCGACCTGCACATTCACGCACAGAGGAAATGGTCACAGGGCGGCTTCAGTAACACACCAGACCTGCTGCAGCACAAGTGGGGGCCCAAACCCCACCACTAACCTGACCACCGCAGACCCTTGCTCTCACTGGTGGCCACAATGCACAGTGGGTCACATGGAATTGGCCTCAGGTCAGAGCCAGTGTCCATTAATCCCCCAAAGAATGAGGAGTTTCCTTCCCCAATGGACGCTTGCTGCAGTGAGTACATTCGGGGAAGGTTAGGAGGGAATACTCATTACAAAGTCATGCCAGGATTGTGCCTCAAGGAGATGTGACAACGTCTGTTTTTGTTGCTTATAACAAGGTACACTGAACTGGGTGATTTATAAAGAAAAACAAAATTTATTGCTAACAGTTTCTGAGGCTCGAAGTCCAAAGTCCATCTGGTGGTGGCAACAGCGACCCAGGGGTCTCACACTGAAAGATGGTGGAAGCAGAGAGAGCAGAGACAGAGAAAGAGAGAGAAGGAGACAGACTCTCCTCTTCTTTTAAAGCCCTCAGAACCACGCCCCTGACCACCATTTTTAATCCATTCACTACTGCACAGTCCTACAATCCAATCAGCTCTTCAAGGCCCCACCTTTGTTACCATAAAAGGATTTCCCACCCTCTTAAGAGTCCCGGTGGGGGCTAAGTTTCTAATGCATAAAGCTTGGGGGACACAATTCAAGCTTCAATGAGTTTTGGGGGGACATAATTCAATCCGCTACATTCCACCCCTGGCCCCCAAAACTCATGTCCTTTCACAGGCAAATATATTCATTTCATCCCCAAAGTCTTAATTTGTTTCAACTCAAGGGTCCAAAATTCAAAGACCCATCTGTGAAATCAATACAAGTTACCTACTTCCAAGATACAATGGTGGGACAAGCATAGGCTGCATATTCAGATTCCAAAATGGAGAAATAGGCCAGAAGAACAGGGTAACAGGTACCAAACAAGTCTGGAGCCCAGTAGAGCAGGCATTAAGTCTCAAAGCTGGTGAGTCATGTACCTTGACTCCATGTGCAACATTCTCTGCATGCTGGTGTGGGGGTTGGATCCCCAAGTCTTCTGGCAGCTCTGCTCCTATGGCTTTCCTGGTCTCAGGTGGTACCTTAGCTTTCACAGGCTGGCTTTGCACACTGGTAGCTCCACAAGTCTGGGACCTCCATGGCGGTCCTGCTCTCATGGCTCCACTAGACATGGCACTGATGGGGTTTCTTTGCTGCAACTCTGACCCCATGCTTCCATTTGGCATTGCTCTAGTGAAGGTTGTCTGAGGTGACTCTGCCCCTGCGACAGATCTCTCCCTGGGCCCCCAGACTTTTCTATACATCCTCTGAAATCACGGTGGAGGCTCCCAGGCTTTCCCAGTTCTGGCATCCTGTGAGCCTGCAGACCTAACACCATGTGGATGCTGCCAAGTCTTCCGGCTTGTATTTTCCAAAGCTGTGGGTCCACCCACTCCTGGGGCCAATTTACCCACAGCTGGAGCAGCCAAAGCAGCCGGGGTGCTGATGCTGGAAGCAGCTTCCCAAGGTGGCCCTGAGCAGTGAGCCTGCGGAGGGCACCTCAGGGCTGATCCCCAAGACCATTCTGTCTCCCTCGGCCTTTAGGCCTGAAATGGAAGGGTTGGCCCCAGAGGCTTCTGCAGTGCCTTCAGGGCCTTTTCCCCCTTCTCTTGATAATCCCTTTCCTTTGTACTAATTGTCTTAGCTAATGATCACTGGGCTGCACCATTGCATGTTTTCTGTTTCTCTACCACATGGTCAGGCTGCAAATTTTCTAAATTTTTATGCTATGCTTCCCTTTTAAATTCTGGCTTTATGTCGTGCCTTTGCCGCCATAACTCAGCATAGGCTGTTGCAAGTAGCCATGCAGCTTCCTTAATGCTTTGCTGCTTAGAAGTTTCTTCCACCAAATGCTTTGGTTCACAACTCCTAAGTTCCAACTTCCACAAAGTCCAAGGGCATGGACAGAACATAGCCAAGGTCCCTGCCAGTTCACAGCAAGGGTGATCTTTGCCACAGTTTCCAATAAACTCTTTCTGATTTCTCTCTGAGACCTCCTTAGATTGGCCTTTACTGCCCATATTTCCATAAGTATTCTGGTCACCACCATGTAACCAGTCTCTAACACTTTTCCTGGTTTTCTTGTCTTCTAAACTTTCACCAGCATCTAAGCTTAGTTCCTGCAAATTCCTCCAGCTTCTCCTCAACACCCAGTTCCAAAGCCATTTCCACATTTTCAAGTATGTGTTATAAGCAACACCCCACTTCTCTGGTACCAATTTTCTGTATTAGTCCATTTTTGTTGCTTATAACAAGGTAAACTGAACTGGGTGATTTATAAAGAAAAACAAAATTTATTGCTAACAGTTTCTGAGGCTGGGAAGTCCAAAGTCCATCTGGTGGTGGTGACAGTGACCCAGGGGACTCACATTGCAAGATGGTGGAAGCAGAGAGAGCACAGAGAGACAGACTCTCCTCTTCTTTTAAAGCCCTCAGAACCACGCCCCTGACAACCATTTTTCATCCATTCACTGCTGCAGAGTCCCACAGTCCAATCACCTCTCCAAGGCTCCACCTTCCAATTACCGTAATAGGATTTCCCACCCTCTAAACAGTCACAGTGGGGGCCAAGTTTCTAATACATAAACCTTGGGGGACACAATTCGAGCTTCAATGAGTTTTGGGGGGACATAATTCAATCCACTACACAGGGTCTCCGTGTCCATGACCTGCTTCAGGTCTGGCAGTTGGTAAGGCCCTGACTACTGTGGTGACTAAAGGGGGCTCCAATCACCCGGTCAGCGTGTTGTCGTTCTGCTTGTTTTGTACAGATCAAGTTCAGACTTCCCTGAACTGTCCATCTATCTCAGTCCCGGGGACACCATGAGCAGTTTGTCACCACTAGCTTCTTGACCACTGTGGTTACTGCTAGAACCTTGCCTCCCGTCACAGTAACCAAGCCTGCTCTGTCTGGAAATTACGAGCTGCCGTCGGGATTCTGCTGCCCCAGGATCCCATTATCTCCAGGGAATTTGGGGCCAACTTCAGTGGTGACAGTTCCCGTTCTCAGCTCTGACTTGCAAAAAGCAACCCTGATAGAGCTTTTCAAGAATTCTCCCTCTTCCGATGACTTTCTTCTGACACCTTGGCAAAGGGAGTGTCCTCTGGACCCTCCTAGGTTCACAGGGACAATGAGGGTGTAGCGTGTGACACGCCCTCTCCAACATTCCGAGCTCCCTGTGCTGAGGACCTCTTCCTCACCTGCCCCATGGAAGACTTGTTCCACGCTCTACCCTGCCACAACCAGAAGCCTCGAGTCCTTCACAGTCTTTTCACAATTTGAAATGACAGGTATATTACTGAGGTTGCTTGCTAACTCTGCCTCCACAGCCAGCTGGACCAGTGGTCTAGAGCAGCAGGGGCTCTGGCTGTTCGGTTCCTATCACATCCAGCACCTCGAGCACAGCAGGTGTCCAGTGAATATTTCCTGGATGAGTAAGAATGCCTGATGAGTTGAAGAAAATGGGAGTGTTTATACGTCTGAAAAGATAAAGAGAAAAGGATTTGGGCTCCAGTGGATTCTTACAGGTGTTGCAGGATATTTCATCGACCAGTAAGTTCCCTGTCACTTGCTGTGTGTAGAGCAGACACTTGACACTCGGCCGATCGAGCTGATGTATGAAAAGCACCTAGAACAGTGCCCGGCGCCGAGCAAGCACTGCGAGAGCATCAGCCGGTGCTGTGAAGTCAGCGCTTCTGAACACTTCTTGGGCCACGTCCTGTGCTGGACGGCAAAGATGCACAAACACGTGGCCCCTCACCTGCCTCCGGAGAGCTCCCAGTCCAGCAGGAACGGGAAACAGGTTTAAATCCAACCGTAATACAGTAGGAAATCTACAACAGAGGACTGTCCTGGTTTTCCTTATGGATGTAACCAGAGGGACGGAACCAGAGAGCCATGTACGCACTGTCTGTGGAGGCAGCACACCTGTGCAGGGAGGAAGGCATGGATTGTCCTGGGAATGCTGATTCTTTGTCAAAGGGCAAAGGAAGGGACACATGTCGTGAACATCAACCACGCACAAACATGTCCTCATACACTCCTCCATGGTGCCATCACCTGGGAACCATATCCCCACCTCATGGCAGCATCCAAAGAGCTCTGAGACCATGCAGGATGGCAGGAGCGGGGCTCTGGGTGTCCAGAAAAGGACAGGACTTGGGGAGGGTTGGTACAGGAAGGGTGGGCAGGCCTAGCTGGTCAGGTCCTTCCACACTCTCGTTAGCATAGGTGGCCACCTGGGCTAGTCCTCCCCAAGGCACCTCACAGAGGTGGGGTGAAAAGGCCAAGGGTTGCAACAGGAAAAGTGATCCCAATGGGGCCATGTCCCCTGCCCACCCACTGAAAGGGCAAAGGAGCTCTCTCCTGAGGGCACATGCTGTGTGGTCAGTAGAATAGTCCCCAGAGTGTATAGATCTGCTTGACCAACAGGGTTCAACTGCTGCCACCATTCCCAAGTTTCTCCCCTCCTGCTGAGCAGCGCCCTGACGCCAGGCCACCCAGTTTGTACTGCACAGCTGAGGGCACTTCCCAGCTGAGACAGGACGCAGCACAGACAGATCACATCTGAAGCCCAGGGGTGGATGGGATGGTGCTGGGAGGCAGGGCCTGTGGCAGGAGCCGGGAGAGGCTCACGAGGCTCACAGGTGTCAGAGGGGAGGAGTTGGGGAGCTGCAGGAGGTGGACATGCCTGAGGTCGGCTGGCTTCCCAGAACCTACTCTGCCTCCACAGGGTCGATTCCCCAGAGAGCAGTCAGGAGATCTCGTCCCTTTCCATCCCACTGGATCACCAAGCAATTCCGTCCTGGAGCAGCCTCCATCAGCAGCTGACCCCGCCCCAACCGGCACACCCGCCCCACCTGCCCCACCTGCCCCACCTGACAGGAGCCTCAGGTGTTCAGCCCCTGTCCTCCTGCATCTCGCTGTCAGCACAGACAGGCCCTGTCCCTCGATGGCAGCTTCTCCCATTCCACACACCAAAGGTCTGGTCACTGCTGGGAAAGACTCCCAGGAATGACAGACTTCTCTTCCCACAGCTGTGTCCGTGCCTGGACACAGTGTGGACCAGCGGCCACCGACCCGCCAGGGGGATGTTAGTATGGAAGGAACAGGGTGCAGCATGGCCACAGCACTGCTACCTCCAGGACCTCGTGCTCAGTGTGGCAGGAGCTGGGCTGACTCTGCTCTAGGTCTTCTGTTATCGGCAGCTGAAAGCATCTACGTCTTCAGCTCCTGAAACCCTCCCACCGTCCCATACCTTCCCCATCACAGCCCTCGTGTCCACCTCGGGGCCTGTGCACCCATTTCACTGCATCTCCATCCCTGCCATCCCTGGCCATGTTCCCTACCCTAGTTTTTGAATAATTGGTCCTTTCATAGGAAAAGGTAGCCACATTTAATAGCATCATAAAATTGATGAAGTTTTCATCATAAAATTTCTGGGTCACGGGAAACAGCTCATGTCGTCCCTGCTTCCCGCTCCTGATTTATGTTGGGGAGGCGGCGTGCCACCTGCTCCCAAAATTATAACCGACGTGATGAATCTCCCTGGTTACTCTCTGTGGTTTTAAAAAGCAAAGCCAAGTGTTCTGGTGTCCTTGTGGTAAGTTTTAAAAGAAATTCAAGAGGCACTTCCTTTTTGTTTGGCAGCTCAGCAGGACACGACCTACAGTGCAAAACTGAGGAGCACGGCTTAAAAACAGGGTCTCAGCGAGACAGGTCACCCGCCACTGAGCAATGAACAGCAGAGGACGGAAGACGTTGCCTTCTCGAATTTTGCCCAGGAGCACACTGGTCTACGTGTAACGAGGCAAGCCAAGGGCACATGAAAATGACTTCTCTGCCATCACAGACAATCTGGGGGACTAACAAAACCTCCTGACTTTGATGCGGCTGCTTGTGTTCACAACAAAGGTGACCTTCCTTATCTGCAAGTGACCAGCCATGGCTGCACCCACTGCCACAGAGAGAGCAGGACTCAAGCACGGAGGTACATCTGGGGCATCCGGCCCTGGGCCTTCGGAAGGGGGCCTAGGTGGGTCATTTGTCACCCAGCACGTCCGTGGGTCTTAGATCCTACACAGACACAGCGGTGCACCAGTCTCCTGACTTGGCCTCTTACTTCCTGATTTAGAGGTCCTGAAGGCACTTCCGGTTCAGCAGGTCCCAAACTGACCCCCTTATCTCCCGTCGCACCTGCCACACTGCTCTTCCTACCTTACCTCAGGTAACAGCACCAACCCCGCTGCCCAGGCCACTGCCTGTGCAAGCACTTGAAGCAGCACCAGCTAAAAGGTCACTTCTTTTGAAAGTTCAATGTATTTTGGGGAATGTTGTATCTTTCTTTTATTTATATGTTTATAATTTTAGCTCCCACTTATGAGTGAGAACATGTGGTATTTCTCTTTCTGTGACTGGCTTATTTCATTTAATCTGATTTTCCCTAAGTTCATCCATGTTGCTGTGAACGGCAGAATTTCATTCTTTTTTATAGCAGAGTAATATTCCAAGGAATGGGTAAAGGGCCACGAATAGCAATGACAGTGTATACTGTTGAATATAATTATTATTCTGATGTGAGCATCACACATTGCACATTGAGTATCAATGTTCAACTCTGTACCCCACAGATATGTACAATCAACTTTGTTACAATAAAAAAAAAAAAAAGA
Organism: Galeopterus variegatus; assembly: GCF_000696425.1. Classification (NCBI taxonomy): domain Eukaryota; kingdom Metazoa; phylum Chordata; class Mammalia; order Dermoptera; family Cynocephalidae; genus Galeopterus; species Galeopterus variegatus. Next base: position 1,114,173 of record NW_007726187.1, on the reverse strand, counting down.
ATAAGTAAAAGGTTACTTCTGGGGGAGAAAGCTGGTCAGCCCGGGGCGTTCTTCACCCGTCTTAGCTGCCTTCCCGCTCAGTCGTCAGGTCGGGTGCGGGCACCTGTGGAAGCCCTGGACGCCCGTCCTGCACGTGGGATGCCTCGGACATGCTCCACCGGCTCACAGCTCAGCCCTCCCTGCATGGCACGAGGCTCTCCACAGTCCAACTCCAACCTGCCCTGCTGGGCCCACCCTCCACCCTCTTCCCTGCACCCGCAGTCCTGCCACACAGCTGCCTGCCTTTGCCCCCCTGCTCCACGCCTCCGCTCCTGCCATGGCCACCGACTGAAATGTCCTTCCCCGCCTCTCCTTGCCCCTTGCCGAACTCCTAAACACCTCGGCCTACCTCAAATAGCCCCCACCCCTCTGCAGAACTCTACTCAATGGCCTCAAAGTTAGCTGCTCTTTCTTCTATGAGTCCAGAAATCTCCATACAGTCCTCCACTCAAAAAGCACCTGAGAGTTATCTGTTTCTACATCTGTCTTCTTGCCTAGAGCGAGCTCCCTGGGAGGAGTCGGCTGATTCTCCTGTTTCTAGCACCTGCCACAGAGCCTGGCATTTGGCAGGTACACAAACGTTTCTGGAACTGAACATTCAGGTCTGTGGACTAAAACCCACTTTTTTTTTTTTTTTTTTTAGTGAAAACAAAATTTTTTTTTTTTTTTTTTTTTTTTTTTATTTTTTTTTTTA